>NW_027513115.1:0-270216 GCF_048772815.1 Callospermophilus lateralis | reverse complement strand
GAGAACAGAGTAAAATCTAAATATAAAAACTACTACTGTAGACGAACACTTAAACCTAGAAGAACACAATTTGGTGAGCCAAGTGGTATTTTTGTACTGATCATTACCCCCAAGTATCATCAAGATTGGTGAAAAAATATTTGCTGGTATTTCGGAAACTCGTTATTTCTTAGAAGTTTGGCAAACCCTCTCAATGCAAGTGCTTTTCCCCAGTCTGTGCCTAGGGCTACTTTAAGAGGAAACAAACCATAGAGACAAAAGTGAGAACTCGTTTATTTTGTCAAGTTTCAAAGAGCTACTACAAACCATGTTGGATTTAGAGTTTCAAATTCATCTATCTATATATTAGAGAACAAAGTGAAACCTAAAAATAAAAACTTCTACTGTAAACGAACGCTTTAACCTAGAAGAACAAAATTTGGTAAGCCAAGCGGGAATTGTGTACTTGTCATTACCACCAGGTATCGTCAAGATTGAGTGAAAAAATATTTGCTGGTATTTCGTAAACTCATAATTTCTTGGAAGCATGGCAACTCCTTTCAATGAAAGGGCTTTTCCACAGTATCTCCTTAGGGCTACTTGAAGAGGAAACAAACCATAGAGACAAAACTGAGAACTACTTTTTTTGTCAAGTTTCAAAGAGCTACTACAAACCATGTTGGATTTAGAGTTCCAAATTCATCTATCTATATAGAAGAGAACAGAGTGAAAATTAAATATAAAAACTGCTACTGTCGACGAATGCTTCAACATAGAAAAACAAAATTTGGTGAGTCAAGTGGGATTGTTGTACTGATCAATACCACCAAGTATCATCAAATTGGGTGAAAAAATATTTGCTGGTATTTCGGAAACTCGTAATTTCATGGAAGTTTGGCAACCCCTTTCAATGAAAATGCTTTTCCACAGTCTCTGCTTAGGGATACTTGAGAAGGAACAAATCATAGAGACAAAACTGAGAACTCCTTTATTTTGTCAAGTTTCAAAGAGCTACTACAAACCATGTTGCATTTAGAGTTCCAAATTTATCTATCTATATAGAAGAGAACAGAGTGAAACCAAAAAATAAAAACAGCTACTGTAAACGAACGCTTCAACCTAGAAGAACAAAATTTGGTGAGCCAAGTGGCACTTGTGTACTGATCATTACCAAAACGTATCATCAAGATTGGGTGAAAAAATATTTGCTGGTATTTTGGAAACTCGTTATTCCTTAGAAGCCTGGGAAACCCTCTCAATGAAAGTGCTTTTCCACAGTCTGTGCCTAGGGCTACTTGAAGAGGAAACTAATCATAGAGACAAAACTGAGGTCCCCTTTATTCTATGAAGTTTCAAAGAGGTACTACAAACCATGTTGGATTTAGAGTTCCAAATTCATCTATCTATATAGGAGAGAACTGAGTGAAACCTAAAAATAAAAACTGCTACTGTAAACGAACGCTTCAACCTCGAAGAACAAAATTTGGTGAGTCAAGTGGGAGTTGTGTACTTGTCATTAACACCAAGTATCATCAAGATTGGGTGAAAAACTGTCTGCTGATATTTCGGAAACTTGTAATTTCTTGGAAGCTTGGCAACCCCTTTCAATGAAATTGCTTTTCCACAGTCTCTGCTTAGGGATACTTGAGGAGGAAACAAATCATAGAGACAAATCTGAGAACTCCTTTTTTTGTCAAGTTTCAAAGAGATACTACAAACCTTGTTGGATTTAGAGTTCCAAATTCATCTATCTATATAGGAGAGAACAGAGTGAAACCAAAAATAAAAACTGCTACTTGAAACGAACGCTTCAACCTAGAAGAACAGAATTTGGTGAGCCATGTGGGATTTGTGTACTTGTCATTACCACCACGTATGATCAAGATTGGGTAAAAAAATATTTGCTGGTATTTCGGAAACTCGTAATTTTTTGGAAGCTTGGCAACCCCTTTCAATGACAGTGCTTTTCCACAGTCTCTGCTTAGGGCTACATGAACAGGAAACGAACCATAGAGATAAAACTGAGAACTTCTTTATTTTGTCAAGTTTCAAAGAGCTACTACAAACCATGTTGGATTTAGAGTTTCAAATTCATCTATCTATATAGGAGAGAACAGAGGGAAACCTAAAAATAAAAACTGCTACTGTAAAAGAACGCTTCAACCTAGAAGAACAAAATTGGTCAGTCAAGTGGGATTTGTAAATAGATCATTACCACCAAGTATCATCAAGATTGGGTGAAAAAATATTTGCTGGTATTTCGGAAACTCGTTATTTCTTGGAAGCTTGGCAACCTCTCTGAATGAAAGTGCTATTCCACAGTCTGTGCCTAGGGCTACTTGAAGAGGAAACAAACCATAGAGACAAAACTGAGAACTCCTTTATTTTGTCAAGTTTCAAAGAGCTACTACAAACCATGTTGGATTTAGTGTTCCAAATTCTTCTATCTGTATAGGAGAGAACAGAGTGAAACCAAAAATAAAAACTGCAACTGTAAACGAACGTTTCCACCTAGAAGATCAAAATTTGGTGAGAAAAGTGGGATTTGTGTACTTGTCATTACCACCACGTATCATCCAGATTGGGTGAAAAAATATTTGCTGGTATTTCGGAAACTCTTTATTTCTTGAAAGCTTGGCAACCCCTGTCAATGAAGGTGCTTTTCCAATGCCTCTGCTTAGGGCTACTTGAAGAGGAAACAAATAATAGAGACAAAACTGAGAACTCCTTTATTTTGTCAAGTTTCAAAGAGCTACTACAAACCATTTTGGATTTAGTGTTCCAAATTCATCTCTCTATATAGGAGAGAACCGAGTGAAACCAAAAATAAAAACTGCAACTGTAAACGAAAGCTTCAACCTAGAAGAACCAAATTTGGTGAGTCAAGTGGGATTTGTGCACCGATCATTACCACCAAGTATCATCAAGATTGGGTGAAAAAATATTTGCTGGCATTTCGGAAACTCGTTAATTCTGGAAGCTTGTCCACCCCTTTGAATGAAAGTGCTTTTCCACAGTCTCTGCTTAGGGCTACTTGAAGAAAAAACAAAACATAGAGACAAAACTGAGAACTACTTTTTTTTTGTCAAGTTTCAAAGAGCTACTACAAACCATGTTGGATTTAGAGTTCCAAATTTATCAATATATAATGGGGAGAACAGAGGGAAATCTAAATATAAAAACGACTACTGTAGACGAACGCTTCAACCTAGAAGAACAACATTTGGTGAGCCAAGTGGGATTTGTGTTCTTGTCATTAACACCACGTATCATCAAGTTTTGGTAAAAAAATGTTTGCTGGTATTCCAAAACTTGTTATTTCTTAGAAGCTTGGCAACCCCTCTCAATGAAAGTGCTTTTCCACAGTCTGTGACTAGGGCTACTTGAAGAGGAAACAAACCATAGAGACAAAACTGAGAACTACTTTATTTTGTCAAGTTTCAAAGAGCTACTACTAACCATGTTGGATTTAGAGTTCCAAATTCATCTATCTATACAGGAGAGAACAGTGTGAAATCTAAAAATATAAACTGCTACTGTAAACGAACGCTTAAACCTAGAAGAACAAAATTTGGTGAGTCAAGTGGGATTTGTGTACTTGTCATTCCCACCACGTATCATCCAGATTGGGTGAAAAAATATTTGCTGGTATTTCGGAAACTCGTAATTTCTTGGAAGCTTGGCAACCCATTTCAATGAAAGTGCATTTCCACAGTCTCTGCTTAGTGCTACTTGAAGAGGAAACAAACCATAGAGACAAAACTGAGAAGTACTTTTTTTTTGTCAAGATTCAAAGAGAGACTACAAACCATGTTGGATTTAGAGTTCCAAATTCATCTATCTATATAGGAGAGAACAGAGGGAAACCTAAATATCAAAACGACTACTGTAGATGAACGCTTCAACCTAGAAGAACAAAATTTGGTGAGCCAAGTGGGATCTGTGTACTTGTCATTAGCACCACGTATCATCAAGATTGGGTGAAAAAATATTTGCTGGTATTTCGGAAACTCGTAATTTCTTGGAAGCATGGCAACCCCTTTCAATGAAAGTGCTTTTCCACAGTCTCTGCTTAGGGCTACTTGAAGAGGAAACAAACCATAGAGACAAAACTGAGAACTCCTTTTTTTTGTCAAGTTTCAAAGAGCTACTACAAACCATGTTGGATTTAGAGTTCCAAATTCATCTATCTATATAGGAGAGAACAGAGGAAAACCTAAAAATAAAAAATGACTACTGTAGACGAATGCTTCAACCTAGAAGAACAAAATTTGGTGAGCCACGTGGGATTTGAGTACTTGTCATTACCACCAAGTATCATCAGGATTGGGTGAAAAAATATATGCTGGTATTCGGAAACTCGTAATTTCTTGGAAGCTTGTCAACCCCTTTCAATGAAAGTGCTTTTCCACAGTCTCTGCTTATGGCTACTTGAAGAGGAAACAAATTATAGAGAAAAACCTGAGAACTCCTTTATTTTGTCAAGTTTCAAAGAACTACTACAAACCATGTTGGATTTAGAGTTCCAAATTCATCTATCTGCATAGGAGAGAACAGAGTGAAACCTAAACATAAAAACTGCTACTGTAGACGAATGCTTCTACCTAGGAGAACAAAATTTGTTGATCCAAGTGGGATTTGTGTACCGATCATTACCACCACGTATCATCCAGATTGGGTGAAAAAATATTTGCTGGTATTTCGGAAGCTCGTAATTTCATGGAAGCTTGGCAACCACTTTCAATGAAAGTGCTTTTCCACAGTCTCTGCTTAGGGCTACTTGTTTAGGATACGAACCTTAGAGACAAAACTGAGAACTCCTTTATTTTTTCAAATTTCAAAGTCCTACTACAAACCATGTTGGATTTAGAGTTCCAAATTCATCTACCTATATAGGAGAGAACAGAGGGAAACCTAAAAATAAAAACTGCTACTGTAAACGAAAGCTTCAACCTAGAAGAACAAAATTTGGTGAGCCAAGTGGGATTTGTGTATCGATCACTATGACCACGTATCATCCAGATTGGGTGAAAAAATATTTGCTGGTATTTCAGAAACTCGTTATTTCTTGGAAGCTTGGCAACCCCTCTCAATGAAAGTGCTTCTCCAAAGTCTGTGCCTAGGGCTACTGAAGAGGAAAAAAAATAGAGACAAAACTGAGAACTCCTTTATTTTGTCACGTTTCAAAGAGCTACTACAAACCATGTTGGATTTAGACTTAAAATTCATCTATCTATATAGAAGAGAACAGAGTGAAACCTAAATATAAAACCTGCTACTCTAAAGGAACGATTCAACCTAGAAGAAAAAAATTTGGTGAGCCAAGTGGGATTTGTGTACCGATCGTTCCCACCACGTATCATCCAGATTGGGTGAAAAAATATTTGCTGGTATTTCGGAAACTCATAATTTCTTGGAAGATTGGCAACCAATTTCAATGAAAGTGCTTTTCCACAGTCTCTTCTTAGGGCTACTTGAATAGGAAACGAACCATAGAGACAAAACTGAGAACTCCTTCATTTTGTCAAATTTCAAAGAGCTACTACAAACCATGTTGGATTTAGAGTTCCAAATTCATCTATCTATATCAGAGAGAACAGAGGGAAACCTAAATATAAAAACGACTATTGTAGACGAACGCTTCAACCTAGAAGAACAACATTTGGTGAGCCAAGTGGGATTTGTGTTCTTGTCATTAACACCACGTATCATCAAGTTTTGGTAA
The DNA here is from genome assembly GCF_048772815.1 of Callospermophilus lateralis. Lineage (NCBI taxonomy): Eukaryota > Metazoa > Chordata > Mammalia > Rodentia > Sciuridae > Callospermophilus > Callospermophilus lateralis. The sequence continues at coordinate 264,512 of NW_027513115.1, read as the reverse complement.
AAAAATGTTTGCTGGTATTTCGGAAACTTGTTATTTCTTAGAAGCTTGGCAACCCCTCTCAATGAAAGTGCTTTTCCACAGTCTGTGACTAGGGCTACTTGAAGAGGAAACAAACCATAGAGACAAAACTGAGAACTACTTAATTTTGTCAAGTTTCAAAGAGCTACTACTAACCATGTTGGATTTAGAGTTCCAAATTCATCTATCTATACAGGAGAGAACAGTGTGAAATCTAAAAATATAAACTACTACTGTAAACGAACGCTTAAACCTAGAAGAACAAAATTTGGTGAGTCAAGTGGGATTTGTGTACTTGTCATTCCCACCACGTATCATCCAGATTGGGTGAAAAAATATTTGCTGGTATTTCGGAAACTCGTAATTTCTTGGAAGCTTGGCAACCCATTTCAATGAAAGTGCATTTCCACAGTCTCTGCTTAGTGCTACTTGAAGAGGAAACAAACCATAGAGACAAAACTGAGAAGTACTTTTTTTTTGTCAAGATTCAAAGAGAGACTACAAACCATGTTGGATTTAGAGTTCCAAATTCATCTATCTATATAGGAGAGAACAGAGGGAAACCTAAATATCAAAACGACTACTGTAGATGAACGCTTCAACCTAGAAGAACAAAATTTGGTGAGCCAAGTGGGATCTGTGTACTTGTCATTAGCACCACGTATCATCCAGATTGGGTGAAAAAATATTTGCTGGTATTTCGGAAACTCGTAATTTCTTGGAAGCATGGCAACCCCTCTCAATGAAAGTGCTTTTCCACAGTCTGTGCCTACGGCTACTTGAAGAGGAAAGAAGCCATAGAGACAAAACTGAGAACTCCTTTATTTTGTCAAGTTTCAAAGTGCTACTACAAACCATGTTGGATTTAGAGTTCCAAATTCATCTATCTATATAGGAGAGAACAAAGGGAAACCTAAAAATAAAAACTGCTACTGTAAACTAACGCTTCAACCTAGAAGAACAAAATTTGGTATGCCAAGTGGGATTTTTGTACCGATCATTACCACCAAGTATCATCAAGATTGGGTGAAAAAATATTTGCTGGTATTTCGGAAACTCGTAATTTCTTGGAAGCTTGGCAACCCCTTTCAATGAAACTGCTTTTCCACAGTCTCTTCTTAGGGATACTTGAAGAGGATACAAACCATAGAGAAAAAACTGAGAACTACTTTTTTTTGTCAAGTTTCAAAGAGCGACTACAAACCATGTTGGATTTAGAGTTCCAAATTCATCTATGTATATAGGAGAGAACAGAGGGAAACCTAAATATAAAAACGACTAGTGTAGACGAACGCTTCAACCTAGAAGAACAAAATTTGGTGAGCCAAGTGGGATTTGTGTACTGATCATTACCACCAAGTATCCTCATGATTGGGTGAAGAAATATTTGTTGTTATTTCGGAAACTCGTTATTTCTTAGAAGTTTGGCAACCACTCTGAATGAAAGTACTTTTCCACAGTCTGTGCCTAGGGCTACTTGAATAGGAAACAAATCATAGAGACAAAACTGAGAACTCCTTTATTTTGTCAAGTTTCAAAGAGCTACTACAAACCATTTTGGATTTAGAGTTCCAAATTCATCTATCTGTATATGAGAGAACAGAGGAAACCTAAAAATAAAAACTGCTACTGTAAACTAAAGCGTCAACCTAGAAGAACAAAATTTGGTGAGCCAAGTGGGATTTGTGAATCGATCATTACCACCACGTATCATCAAGATTGGGTGAAAAAATATTTGCTGGTTTTTCGGAAACTCGTTATTTCTTGGAAGCTTTGCAACCCCTTTCAATGAAACTGCTTTTCCACAGTCTCTTCTTAGGGATACATGAAGAGGAAACAAACCATAGAGACAAAACTGAGAACAACTTTTTTTTTGTCAAGTTTCAAAGAGCGACTACAAACCATGTTGGATTTAGAGTTCCAAATTCATCTATCTATATAGGAGAGAACAGAGGGAAACCTAAATATCAAAACGACTACTGTAGATGAACGCTTCAACCTAGAAGAACAAAATTTGGTGAGCCAAGTGGGATCTGTGTACTTGTCATTAGCACCACGTATCATCAAGATTGGGTGAAAAAATATTTGCTGGTATTTCGGAAACTCGTAATTTCTTGGAAGCATGGCAACCCCTTTCAATGAAAGTGCTTTTCCACAGTCTCTGCTTAGGGCTACTTGAAGAGGAAACAAACCATAGAGACAAAACTGAGAACTCCTTTTTTTTGTCAAGTTTCAAAGAGCTACTACAAACCATGTTGGATTTAGAGTTCCAAATTCATCTATCTATATAGGAGAGAACAGAGGAAAACCTAAAAATAAAAAATGACTACTGTAGACGAATGCTTCAACCTAGAAGAACAAAATTTGGTGAGCCACGTGGGATTTGAGTACTTGTCATTACCACCAAGTATCATCAGGATTGGGTGAAAAAATATATGCTGGTATTCGGAAACTCGTAATTTCTTGGAAGCTTGTCAACCCCTTTCAATGAAAGTGCTTTTCCACAGTCTCTGCTTATGGCTACTTGAAGAGGAAACAAATTATAGAGAAAAACCTGAGAACTCCTTTATTTTGTCAAGTTTCAAAGAACTACTACAAACCATGTTGGATTTAGAGTTCCAAATTCATCTATCTGCATAGGAGAGAACAGAGTGAAACCTAAACATAAAAACTGCTACTGTAGACGAATGCTTCTACCTAGGAGAACAAAATTTGTTGATCCAAGTGGGATTTGTGTACCGATCATTACCACCACGTATCATCCAGATTGGGTGAAAAAATATTTGCTGGTATTTCGGAAGCTCGTAATTTCATGGAAGCTTGGCAACCACTTTCAATGAAAGTGCTTTTCCACAGTCTCTGCTTAGGGCTACTTGTTTAGGATACGAACCTTAGAGACAAAACTGAGAACTCCTTTATTTTTTCAAATTTCAAAGTCCTACTACAAACCATGTTGGATTTAGAGTTCCAAATTCATCTACCTATATAGGAGAGAACAGAGGGAAACCTAAAAATAAAAACTGCTACTGTAAACGAAAGCTTCAACCTAGAAGAACAAAATTTGGTGAGCCAAGTGGGATTTGTGTATCGATCACTATGACCACGTATCATCCAGATTGGGTGAAAAAATATTTGCTGGTATTTCAGAAACTCGTTATTTCTTGGAAGCTTGGCAACCCCTCTCAATGAAAGTGCTTCTCCAAAGTCTGTGCCTAGGGCTACTGAAGAGGAAAAAAAATAGAGACAAAACTGAGAACTCCTTTATTTTGTCACGTTTCAAAGAGCTACTACAAACCATGTTGGATTTAGACTTAAAATTCATCTATCTATATAGAAGAGAACAGAGTGAAACCTAAATATAAAACCTGCTACTCTAAAGGAACGATTCAACCTAGAAGAAAAAAATTTGGTGAGCCAAGTGGGATTTGTGTACCGATCGTTCCCACCACGTATCATCCAGATTGGGTGAAAAAATATTTGCTGGTATTTCGGAAACTCATAATTTCTTGGAAGATTGGCAACCAATTTCAATGAAAGTGCTTTTCCACAGTCTCTTCTTAGGGCTACTTGAATAGGAAACGAACCATAGAGACAAAACTGAGAACTCCTTCATTTTGTCAAATTTCAAAGAGCTACTACAAACCATGTTGGATTTAGAGTTCCAAATTCATCTATCTATATCAGAGAGAACAGAGGGAAACCTAAATATAAAAACGACTATTGTAGACGAACGCTTCAACCTAGAAGAACAACATTTGGTGAGCCAAGTGGGATTTGTGTTCTTGTCATTAACACCACGTATCATCAAGTTTTGGTAAAAAAATGTTTGCTGGTATTTCGGAAACTTGTTATTTCTTAGAAGCTTGGCAACCCCTCTCAATGAAAGTGCTTTTCCACAGTCTGTGACTAGGGCTACTTGAAGAGGAAACAAACCATAGAGACAAAACTGAGAACTACTTAATTTTGTCAAGTTTCAAAGAGCTACTACTAACCATGTTGGATTTAGAGTTCCAAATTCATCTATCTATACAGGAGAGAACAGTGTGAAATCTAAAAATATAAACTACTACTGTAAACGAACGCTTAAACCTAGAAGAACAAAATTTGGTGAGTCAAGTGGGATTTGTGTACTTGTCATTCCCACCACGTATCATCCAGATTGGGTGAAAAAATATTTGCTGGTATTTCGGAAACTCGTAATTTCTTGGAAGCTTGGCAACCCATTTCAATGAAAGTGCATTTCCACAGTCTCTGCTTAGTGCTACTTGAAGAGGAAACAAACCATAGAGACAAAACTGAGAAGTACTTTTTTTTTGTCAAGATTCAAAGAGAGACTACAAACCATGTTGGATTTAGAGTTCCAAATTCATCTATCTATATAGGAGAGAACAGAGGGAAACCTAAATATCAAAACGACTACTGTAGATGAACGCTTCAACCTAGAAGAACAAAATTTGGTGAGCCAAGTGGGATCTGTGTACTTGTCATTAGCACCACGTATCATCCAGATTGGGTGAAAAAATATTTGCTGGTATTTCGGAAACTCGTAATTTCTTGGAAGCATGGCAACCCCTCTCAATGAAAGTGCTTTTCCACAGTCTGTGCCTACGGCTACTTGAAGAGGAAAGAAGCCATAGAGACAAAACTGAGAACTCCTTTATTTTGTCAAGTTTCAAAGTGCTACTACAAACCATGTTGGATTTAGGGTTCCAAATTCATCTATCTATATAAGAGAGAAGATAGTGAAACCTAAAAATAAAAACTCATATTGTAAACGAACGCTTCAACCTAGAAGAACAAAATTTGTTGAGCCAAGTCAAATTTGTGTACTTGTCATTACCCCCACGTATCATCAAGATTGGGTGAAAAAATATTTGCTGGTTTTTCGGAAACTCGTTATTTCTTAGAACCTTGGCAACACCTCTCAATGAAAGTGCTTTTCCACAGTCTGTTCCTAGGGCTACTTGAAGGGGAAACAATCCATAGAGACAAAACTGAGAACTCCTTTATTTTGTCAAGTTTCAAAGATCTACTACAAACCATGTTGGATTTAGAGTTCCAAATTCATCTATCTATATAGGAGAGAACAGAGGAAAACCTAAAAATAAAAACTGCTACAGTAAATGAACGCTTCAACCTAGAAGAACAAAATTTGGTGAGCCAAGTGGGATTTGTGTACCGATCATTACCACCACGTATCAACAAGATTGGGTGAAAATATATTTGCTGGTATTTCGGAAACTAGTAATTTCTTGGACGCTTGGCAACCCCTTTCAATGAAAGTGCTTTTCCACAGTCTCTGCTTAGGGCTACTTGAATAGGAAACAAATCATAAAGACAAAACTGAGAACTAGTTTTTTTTTTCAAGTTTCAAAGAGCTACTACAAACCATGGTTGATTTAGAGTTCCAAAGTCATCTATCTATATAGGAGAGAACACAGGGAAACCTAAAAATAAAAACTGCTACTGTCAACGAATGCTTCAACCTAGAAGAACTAAATTTGGTGACCCAAGTGGGATTTGTGTACTTGTCATTAAAACCAAGTATCATCAAGTTTGGGTTAAAAAATATATGCTGGTATTTCGGAAACTCGTAATTTCTTGGAAATTTGGCAACCCATTTCAATGAAAGTGCTTTTCCAAAGTCTCTGCTTTGGGCTACTTGAAGAGGACACAAATTATAGAGACAAAGCTGAGAACTCTTTTATTTTGTCAAGTTTCAAAGAGGTACTACAAACCATGTTGGATTTAGAGTTCCAAATTCATCTATCTAGATAGGAATTAACAGAGTGAAACCTAAACATAAAAACTGTTACTGTAGACGAACACTTCAACCTAGAAGAACAAACATTGGTGAGCCAAGTGGGATTTGTGTACTGATCATTACCACCAATTATCATCAAGATTGGGTGAAACAATATTTGCTGGTATTTCAGAAACTCGTTATTTCTTAGAAGCTTGGCAACCCCTCTCAATGAAAGTGCTTTTCCACAGTCTCTGCCCAGGGCTACCTGAAGAGGAAACAAACCATAGATACAAAACTGAGAACTCCTTTATTTTGTCAAGTTTCAAAGAGCTACTAGAAACCATGTTGGATTTAGAGTTCCAAATTCATCTATCTATATCGGAGAGAACAGAGTGAAACCTAAAAATAAAAACTGCTACTTGAAACGAACGCTTCAACCTAGAAGAACAAAATTTGGTGAGCCATGTGGGATTTGTGTACTTGTCATTACCATCACGTATCATCAAGATTGGGTGATAAAATATTTGCTGGTATTTCGGAAACTCGTTATTTCTTGGAAGCTTGGCAACCTCTTTCAATGAAAGTGCTTATCCACAGTCTTTCTTAGGGCTCCTTGAAGAGTAAACAAATTATAGAGGACAAACTGAGAACTCCTTTATTTTGTCAAGTTTCAAAGAGCTACAACAAACCATGTTGGATTTTGAGTTCCAAATTCATCTATCTACATAGGAGAGAACAGAGTGAAACCTAAGAATAAAAACTGCTACTGTAGACGAACGCGTTAACCTAGAGGAACAAAATTTGGTTAGCCAAGTGGGATTTGTGTACTGATCATTACCACCAAGTATCATCAAGATTGGGTGAAAAAATATTTGCTGGAATTTCGGAAACTCGTTATTTCTTAGAAGCTTGGCAACCCCTCTCAAAGAAAGTGCTTTTCCACAGTTTGTGCCTAGGGATACTTGAAGGGGAAATATACCATGAAGACAAAACTGAGAACTCCTTTATTTTGTCAAGTTTCAAAAAGCTTCTACAAACCATGTTGGATTTAGAGTTCCAAATTCATCTATCTATATAGGAGAGAACAGAGGGAAACCTAAAAATAAAAACTGCTACTGTAAACGAACGCTTCAACCTAGAAGAACAAAATTTGGTGAGCCAAGTGGGATTTGTGTACTTGTCATTACCACCAAGTATCATCAAGATTGGGCGAAAAAATATTTGTTGTTATTTCGGAAACTCGTATTTTCTTGGAAGCTTGGCAACCCCTTTCAATGAAAGTGCTTTTCCAAAATCTCTGCTTTGGGCTACTTGAAGAGGAAACACATTATAGAGACAAAGCTGAGAACTCTTTTATTTTTGTCATTTTGCAAGAGCTACTACAAACCATGTTGGATTTAGAGTTCCAAATTCATCTATCTATATAGGATAGAACAGATGGAAACCTAAAAATAAAAACTGCTACTGTAAACAACGCTTCAACATAGAAGAACAAAATTTGGTGAGCCAAGTGGGATTTGTGTACTTGTCATTACCACAACGTATCATCCAGACTGGGTGAAAAAATATTTGCTGGTATTTCGGAAACTCGTAATTTCTTGGAAGCTTGGCAACCCCTTTCAATGAAAGTGCTTTTCCACAGTTTCTGCATAGGGCTACTTGAAGAGGAAACAAATAATAGAGACAAAACTTAGAATTCCTTTATTTTGTCAAGTTTCAAAGAGCTACTACAAACCATGTTTTATTTAGAGTTCCAAATTCATCTATCTATATAGGAGAGAACAGAGCGAACCCTGAGAATATAAACTGATACTGTAAACGAATGCTTCAAACTAAAAGACCAAAATTTGGTGAGTCAAGTGGGATTTGTGTACCGATGATTAAAACCAAGTATCATCAAGATTGGTGAAACAATACATGCTGGTATTTCTGAAACTCGTAATTTCCTGGAAGCTTGCAACCCCTTTCAATGAAAGTGCTTTTCCACAGTCTCTCCTTAGGGCTACTTGAAGAGGAAACAAATTATAGAGACAAAACTGAGAACTCCATTATTTTGTCAAGTTTCAAAGAGCTACTACAAACCATGTTGGATTTAGAGTTCCAAATTCATCTATCTACATAGGAGAGAACAGAGTGAAACCTAAACATAAAAACTGCTACTGTAGATGAACGCTTCAACCTAGAAGAACATAATTTGGTGAGCCAAGTGGTATTTGTGTACTGATCATTACCACCAAGTTTCATCAAGATTGGGTGAAAAAATATTTGCTGGTTTTTCGGAAACTCGTTATTTTTAGAAGCTTGGCCACCACTCTCAATGAAAGTGCTTTTCCACAGTCTGTGCCTAGGGCTACCTGAATAGGAAACAAACCATTGAGACAAAAGTGAGAACTCCTTTATTTTGTCAACTTTCAAAGTGCTACTACAAACCATGTTGGATTAAGTGTTCCAAATTCATCTATCTATATAGGAGAGAACAGAGGGAAAACTAAAAATAAGAACTGCTGCTGTAAACGAATGCTTCAACCGAGAGGAAAAAAATTTGGTGAGCCAAGTAGGATTTGTGTAATGATCATTACCACCACGTATCATCAAGATTGGGTGAAAAAATATTTGATGGTATTTCGTAAATTCGTAATTTCTTGGAAGCTTGGCAACCCCTTTCAATGAAAATGCTTTTCCACAATCTCTGTATGGGCTACTTAAAAAGGAAAGAAATTATAGAGACAAAACTGAGAACTCCTTTATTTTGTCAAGTTTCAAAGAGCTACTACAAACCATGTTTGATTTAGAGTTCCAAATTTATCTATCTATATAGGAGAGAACAGAGGGAAACCTGAAAATATAAACTGCTTCTGTAAACAAACGCTTGAACCTAGAAGACCAAAATGTGGTGTGTCAAGTGGGATTTGTGTACCGATCATTACCACCAAGTATCATCAAGATTGGGTGAAAAAATATTTGCTGGTATTACGGAAACTCCTTATTTCTTGGAAGCTTGGCAACCCCTGTCAATGAAAATGCTTTTCCACAGTCTCTGCTTAGGGCTACTTGAAGAGGAAACAAATTATAGAGACAAAACTGAGAACTCCTTTATTTTTTCAAGTTTCAAAGAGCTACTACAAACCATGTTGGATTTTGAGTTCCAAATTATCTATCTACATAGAAGAGAAAAGAGTGAAACCTAAACATAAAAACTCATACTGTAGATGAACGCTTCAACCTAGAAGAACAAAATTTGGTGAGCCATGTGGGATTTGTGTACCGATCATTACCACTAAGTATCATCAAGATTGGGTGAAAAAATATTTGCTGGTGTTTCAGAAACTCGTTATTTCTTGGAAGCTTGGCAACCCCTTTCAATGAAAGTGCTATTCCACAGTCTCTACTTAGGGCTACTTGAAGAGGAAACAAACTGTAGAGACAAAACTGAGAACTACTTTTTTTTTTGTTAAGTTTCAAAGAGCGACTACAAAAAATGTTGGATTTAGAGTTCCAAATTAATCTATCTATATAGGAGATAACAGAGGGAAACCTAAATATAAAAATGACTACTGTAGACGAAAGCTTCAACCTAGAAGAACAAAATTTGGTGAGCCAAGTGGGTTTTGTGTACTTGTCATTACCACCACGTATCATCAAGATTGGGTGAAAAAATATTTGCTGGTATTTCGGAAACTCGTAATTTATAGGAAGCTTGGCAACCCTTTTTAATTAAAGTGCTTTTCCACAGTCTCTGCTTAGGGCTAATTGAAGAAAAAACAAACCATAGAGACAAAACTGAGAACTATATTTTTTTGTCAAGTTTCAAAGAGCAACTACAAACCATGTTGGATTTAGAGTTCCAAATTAATCTATCTATATAGGAGAGAACAGAGGAAAACCTAAATATAAAAACGACTACTGTAGCCGAACACTTCAACCTAGAAGAACAAAATTTTGTGAGCCAAATTGGAGTTGTGTACTTGTCATTACCACCACGTATCATCAAGATTGGGTAAAAAAATATTTGCTGGTATTTCGGAAACTCGTTATTTCTTAGAAGCTTTGCAACCTCTCTCAATGAAAGTGCTTTTCCACAGTCTGTGCCTAGGGCTACTTGAAGAGGAAACAAACCATAGCGACAAAACTGAGAACTCCTTTATTTTGTCAAGTTTCAAAGAGCTACTACAAACCATGTTGGATTTAGAGTTCCAAATTCATCTATCTATATAGGAGAGAAGAGAGGGAAACCTGAAAATATAAACTGCTTCTGTAAACGAACGCTTCAACCTAGAAGACCAAAATGTGGTGTTTCAAGTGGGATTTGTTTACCGATCATTACCACCAAGTATCATCAAGATTGGGTGAAAAAATATTTGCTGGTATTTCGGAAACTCGTTATTTCTTGGAAGCTTTGCAACCCCTTTCAATGAAAGTGCTTTTCCACAGTTTGTGCCTAGGGCTACTTGAAGAGGAAACAAACCAGAGGGACAAAACTGAGAACTCATTTATTTTGTCAAGTTTCAAAGAGCTACTACAAACCATGTTGGATTTAGAGTTCCAAATTCATCTATATATATAGGAGAGAACAGAGTGAAACCAAAAATAAAAACTGCACTGCAAATGAAAACTTCCTCCTAGAAGAACAAAATTTTTAGAGGCAAGTGGAATTTGTGTACTTGTCATTACCACCACGTATCATCAAGATTGGGTGAAGAAATATTTGCTGCTATTTCTGAAACTCATAATTTATAGGAAGCTTGGCAACCCTTTTTAATGAAAGTGCTTTTCAACAGTCTCTGCTTAGGGCTACTTGAAGAGGAAACAAACCATAGAGACAAAACTGAGAACTACTTTTTTTTTTGTCAAGTTTCAAAGAGCGTCTACAAACCATGTTGGATTTAGAGTTCCAAATTAATCTATCTATATAGGAGTGAACAGAGGGAAACATAAATATAAAAACGACTACTGTAGACCAACGCTTCAACCTAGAAGAACAAAATTTGATGAGCCAAGTGGGATTTGTGTCCTTGTCATTACCACCAGGTATCATCCAGATTTGGGTGAAAAAATATTTGCTGGTATTTCGGAAACTTGTAATTTCTTGGAAGCTTGGCAATCCCTTTCAATGAAAGTGCTTTTCCACAGTCTCTGCTTAGGGCTACTTGAAGAGGAAACAAACCATAGAGAGAAATTTGAGAACTCCTTTATTTTGTCAAGTTTCAAAGAGCTACTACAACCATGTTGGATTTAGAGTTCCAAATTATCTATCTACATAGAAGAGAAAAGAGTGAAACCTAAACATAAAAACTCATACTGTAGATGAACGCTTCAACCTAGAAGAACAAAATTTGGTGAGCCATGTGGGATTTGTGTACTGATCATTACCACCAAGTATCATCAAGATTGGGTGAAAAAATATTTGCTGGTATTTCGGAAACTCGTTATTTCTTGGAAGCTTGGCAATCCCTCTCAATGAAAGTGCATTTCCACAGTCTGTGCCTTGGGCTACTTGAAGGGGAAACAAAACATAGAGACAAAACTGAGAACTCCTTTATTTTGTCAAGTTTCAAAGAGCTACTACAAACCATGTTGGATTTCGAGTTCCAAATTCATCTATGTATATAGGAGAGAACAGAGTGAAACCAAAAATAAAAACTGCACTGTAAACGAACGCTTCCTCCTAGAAGAACAAAATTTTTAGAGGCAAGTGGAATTTGTGTACTTGTCATTACCACCACGTATCATCAAGATTGGGTGAAAAAATATTTGCTGCTATTTCTGAAACTCGTAATTTATAGGAAGCTTGGCAACCCTTTTTAATGAAAGTGCTTTTCCACAGTCTCTGCTTAGGGCTACTTGAAGAGGAAACAAACCATAGAGACAAAACTGAGAACTACATTTTTTTTGTCAAGTTTCAAAGAGCGACTACAAACCATGTTGAATTTAGAGTTCCAAATTAATCTATCTATATAGGAGTGAACAGAGGGAAACCTAAATATAAAACGACTACTGTAGAAAAACGCTTCAACCTAGAAGAACAAAATTTGATGAGCCAAGTGGGATTTGTGTCCTTGTCATTACCACCAGGTATCATCCAGATTTGGGTGAAAAAATATTTGCTGGTATTTCGGAAACTCGTAATTTATAGGAAGCTTGGCAACCCTTTTTAATTAAAGTGCTTTTCCACAGTCTCTGCTTAGGGCTAATTGAAGAAAAAACAAACCATAGAGACAAAACTGAGAACTACATTTTTTTGTCAAGTTTCAAAGAGCAACTACAAACCATGTTGGATTTAGAGTTCCAAATTAATCTATCTATATAGGAGAGAACAGAGGAAAACCTAAATATAAAAACGACTACTGTAGCCGAACACTTCAACCTAGAAGAACAAAATTTTGTGAGCCAAATTGGAGTTGTGTACTTGTCATTACCACCACGTATCATCAAGATTGGGTAAAAAAATATTTGCTGGTATTTCGGAAACTCATTATTTCTTAGAAGCTTTGCAACCTCTCTCAATGAAAGTGCTTTTCCACAGTCTGTGCCTAGGGCTACTTGAAGAGGAAACAAACCATAGCGACAAAACTGAGAACTCCTTTATTTTGTCAAGTTTCAAAGAGCTACTACAAACCATGTTGGATTTAGAGTTCCAAATTCATCTATCTATATAGGAGAGAAGAGAGGGAAACCTGAAAATATAAACTGCTTCTGTAAACCAACGCTTCAACCTAGAAGACCAAAATGTGGTGTTTCAAGTGGGATTTGTTTACCGATCATTACCAAAAAGTATCATCAAGATTGGGTGAAAAAATATTTGCTGGTATTTCGGAAACTCGTTATTTCTTGGAAGCTTGGCAACCCTCTCAATGAAAGTGCATTTCCACAGTCTGTGCCTTGGGCTACTTGAAGGGGAAACAAAACATAGAGACAAAACTGAGAACTCCTTTATTTTGTCAAGTTTCAAAGAGCTACTACAACCCATGTTGGATTTAGAGTTCCAAATTCATCTATATATATAGGAGAGAACAGAGTGAAACCAAAAATAAAAACTGCACTGTAAATGAACGCTTCCTCCTAGAAGAACAAAATTTTTAGAGGCAAGTGGAATTTGTGTACTTGTCATTACCACCACGTATCATCAAGATTGGGTGAAGAAAATATTTGCTGCTATTTCCGAAACTCATAATTTATAGGAAGCTTGGCAACCCTTTTTAATGAAAGTGCTTTTCCACAGTCTCTGCTTAGGGCTACTTGAAGAGGAAACAAACCATAGAGACAAAACTGAGAACTACTTTTTTTTTTGTCAAGTTTCAAAGAGCGACTACAAACCATGTTGGATTTAGAGTTCCAAATTAATCTATCTATATAGGAGTGAACAGAGGGAAACCTAAATATAAAAACGACTACTGTAGACCAACGCTTCAACCTAGAAGAACAAAATTTGATGAGCCAAGTGGGATTTGTGTCCTTGTCATTACCACCAGGTATCATCCAGATTTGGGTGAAAAAATATTTGCTGGTATTTCGGAAACTTGTAATTTCTTGGAAGCTTGGCAACCCCTTTTAATGAAAGTGCTTTTCCACAGTCTCTGCTTAGGGCTACTTGAAGAGGAAACAAACCATAGAGAGAAATTTGAGAACTCCTTTATTTTGTCAAGTTTCAAAGAGCTACTACAACCATGTTGGATTTAGAGTTCCAAATTATCTATCTACATAGAAGAGAAAAGAGTGAAACCTAAACATAAAAACTCATACTGTAGATGAACGCTTCAACCTAGAAGAACAAAATTTGGTGAGCCATGTGGGATTTGTGTACCGATCATTACCACCAAGTATCATCAAGATTGGGTGAAAAAATATTTGCTGGTGTTTCAGAAACTCGTTATTTCTTGGAAGCTTGGCAACCCCTTTCAATGAAAGTGCTATTCCACAGTCTCTACTTAGGGCTACTTGAAGAGGAAACAAACCGTAGAGACAAAACTGAGAACTACTTTTTTTTGTTAAGTTTCAAAGAGCGACTACAAATAATGTTGGATTTAGAGTTCCAAATTAATCTATCTATATAGGAGAGAACAGAGGGAAAACTAAATATAAAAACGACTACTGTAGACGAACGCTTCAACCTAGAAGAACAAAATTTGGTGAGCCAAGTGGGATTTGTGTACTTGTCATTTCCACCAAGTATCATCAAGATTGGGTGAAAAAATATTTGCTGGTATTTCGGAAACTCGTAATTTATAGGAAGCTTGGCAACCCTTTTTAATTAAAGTGCTTTTCCACAGTCTCTGCTTAGGGCTAATTGAAGAAAAAACAAACCATAGCGACAAAACTGAGAACTACATTTTTTTGTCAAGTTTCAAAGAGCGACTACAAACCATGTTGGATTTAGAGTTCCAAATTAATCTATCTATATAGGAGAGAACAGAGGAAAACCTAAATATAAAAACGACTACTGTAGCCGAACGCTTCAACCTAGAAGAACAAAATTTGGTGAGCCAAATTGGAGTTGTGTACTTGTCATTACCACCACGTATCATCAAGATTGGGTAAAAAAATATTTGCTGGTATTTCGGAAACTCGTTATTTCTTAGAAGCTTTGCAACCTCTCTCAATGAAAGTGCTTTTCCACAGTCTGTGCCTAGGGCTACTTGAAGAGGAAACAAACCATAGCGACAAAACTGAAAACTCCTTTATTTTGTCAAGTTTCAAGGAGCTACTACAAACCATGTTGGATTTAGAGTTCCAAATTCATCTACCTATATAGGAGAGAAGAGAGGGAAACCTGAAAATATAAACTGCTTCTGTAAACGAACGCTTCAACCTAGAAGACCAAAATGTGGTGTGTCTAGTGGGATTTGTGTACCGATCATTACCACCAAGTATCATCAAGATTGGGTGAAAAAATATTTGCTGGTATTTCGGAAACTCGTTATTCTTGGAAGCTTGGCAATCCCTCTCAATGAAAGTGCATTTCCACAGTCTGTGCCTTGGGCTACTTGAAGGGGAAACAAAACATAGAGACAAAATTGAGAACTCCTTTATTTTGTCAAGTTTCAAAGAGCTACTACAAACCATGTTGGATTTCGAGTTCCAAATTCATCTATGTATATAGGAGAGAACAGAGTGAAACCAAAAATAAAAACTGCACTGTAAACGAACGCTTCCTCCTAGAAGAACAAAATTTTTAGAGGCAAGTGGAATTTGTGTACTTGTCATTACCACCATGTATCATCAAGATTGGGTGAAAAAATATTTGCTGCTATTTCTGAAACTCGTAATTTATAGGAAGCTTGGCAACCCTTTTTAATGAAAGTGCTTTTCCACAGTCTCTGCTTAGGGCTACTTGAAGAGGAAACAAACCATAGAGACAAAACTGAGAACTACTTTTTTTTTTGTCAAGTTTCAAAGAGCGACTACAAACCATGTTGAATTTAGAGTTCCAAATTAATCTATCTATATAGGAGTGAACAGAGGGAAACCTAAATATAAAAACGACTACTGTAGACCAACGCTTCAACCTAGAAGAACAAAATTTGATGAGCCAAGTGGGATTTGTGTACTTGTCATTACCCCCAGGTATCATCCAGATTTGGGTGAAAAAATATTTGCTGGTATTTCGGAAACTCGTAATTTCTTGGAAGCTTTGCAACCCCTTTCAATGAAAGTGCTTTTCCACAGTCTCTGCTTAGGGCTACTTGAAGAGGAAACAAACCATAGAGAGAAATTTGAGAACTCCTTTATTTTGTCAAGTTTCAAAGAGCTACTACAACCATGTTGGATTTAGAGTTCCAAATTATCTATCTACATAGAAGAGAAAAGAGTGAAACCTAAACATAAAAACTCATACTGTAGATGAACGCTTCAACCTAGAAGAACAAAATTTGGTGAGCCATGTGGGATTTGTGTACTGATCATTACCACCAAGTATCATCAAGATTGGGTGAAAAAATATTTGCTGGTATTTCGGAAACTCGTTATTTCTTGGAAGCTTGGCAATCCCTCTCAATGAAAGTGCATTTCCACAGTCTGTGCCTTGGGCTACTTGAAGGGGAAACAAAACATAGAGACAAAACTGAGAACTCCTTTATTTTGTCAAGTTTCAAAGAGCTACTACAAACCATGTTGGATTTCGAGTTCCAAATTCATCTATGTATATAGGAGAGAACAGAGTGAAACCAAAAATAAAAACTGCACTGTAAACGAACGCTTCCTCCTAGAAGAACAAAATTTTTAGAGGCAAGTGGAATTTGTGTACTTGTCATTACCACCACGTATCATCAAGATTGGGTGAAAAAATATTTGCTGCTATTTCTGAAACTCGTAATTTATAGGAAGCTTGGCAACCCTTTTTAATGAAAGTGCTTTTCCACAGTCTCTGCTTAGGGCTACTTGAAGAGGAAACAAACCATAGAGACAAAACTGAGAACTACATTTTTTTTGTCAAGTTTCAAAGAGCGACTACAAACCATGTTGAATTTAGAGTTCCAAATTAATCTATCTATATAGGAGTGAACAGAGGGAAACCTAAATATAAAAACGACTACTGTAGAAAAACGCTTCAACCTAGAAGAACAAAATTTGATGAGCCAAGTGGGATTTGTGTCCTTGTCATTACCACCAGGTATCATCCAGATTTGGGTGAAAAAATATTTGCTGGTATTTCGGAAACTCGTAATTTATAGGAAGCTTGGCAACCCTTTTTAATTAAAGTGCTTTTCCACAGTCTCTGCTTAGGGCTAATTGAAGAAAAAACAAACCATAGAGACAAAACTGAGAACTACATTTTTTTGTCAAGTTTCAAAGAGCAACTACAAACCATGTTGGATTTAGAGTTCCAAATTAATCTATCTATATAGGAGAGAACAGAGGAAAACCTAAATATAAAAACGACTACTGTAGCCGAACACTTCAACCTAGAAGAACAAAATTTTGTGAGCCAAATTGGAGTTGTGTACTTGTCATTACCACCACGTATCATCAAGATTGGGTAAAAAAATATTTGCTGGTATTTCGGAAACTCATTATTTCTTAGAAGCTTTGCAACCTCTCTCAATGAAAGTGCTTTTCCACAGTCTGTGCCTAGGGCTACTTGAAGAGGAAACAAACCATAGCGACAAAACTGAGAACTCCTTTATTTTGTCAAGTTTCAAAGAGCTACTACAAACCATGTTGGATTTAGAGTTCCAAATTCATCTATCTATATAGGAGAGAAGAGAGGGAAACCTGAAAATATAAACTGCTTCTGTAAACCAACGCTTCAACCTAGAAGACCAAAATGTGGTGTTTCAAGTGGGATTTGTTTACCGATCATTACCAAAAAGTATCATCAAGATTGGGTGAAAAAATATTTGCTGGTATTTCGGAAACTCGTTATTTCTTGGAAGCTTGGCAACCCCTCTCAATGAAAGTGCATTTCCACAGTCTGTGCCTTGGGCTACTTGAAGGGGAAACAAAACATAGAGACAAAACTGAGAACTCCTTTATTTTGTCAAGTTTCAAAGAGCTACTACAAACCATGTTGGATTTAGAGTTCCAAATTCATCTATATATATAGGAGAGAACAGAGTGAAACCAAAAATAAAAACTGCACTGTAAATGAACGCTTCCTCCTAGAAGAACAAAATTTTTAGAGGCAAGTGGAATTTGTGTACTTGTCATTACCACCACGTATCATCAAGATTGGGTGAAGAAATATTTGCTGCTATTTCCGAAACTCATAATTTATAGGAAGCTTGGCAACCCTTTTTAATGAAAGTGCTTTTCCACAGTCTCTGCTTAGGGCTACTTGAAGAGGAAACAAACCATAGAGACAAAACTGAGAACTACTTTTTTTTTGTCAAGTTTCAAAGAGCGACTACAAACCATGTTGGATTTAGAGTTCCAAATTAATCTATCTATATAGGAGTGAACAGAGGGAAACCTAAATATAAAAACGACTACTGTAGACCAACGCTTCAACCTAGAAGAACAAATTTGATGAGCCAAGTGGGATTTGTGTCCTTGTCATTACCACCAGGTATCATCCAGATTTGGGTGAAAAAATATTTGCTGGTATTTCGGAAACTTGTAATTTCTTGGAAGCTTGGCAACCCCTTTTAATGAAAGTGCTTTTCCACAGTCTCTGCTTAGGGCTACTTGAAGAGGAAACAAACCATAGAGAGAAATTTGAGAACTCCTTTATTTTGTCAAGTTTCAAAGAGCTACTACAACCATGTTGGATTTAGAGTTCCAAATTATCTATCTACATAGAAGAGAAAAGAGTGAAACCTAAACATAAAAACTCATACTGTAGATGAACGCTTCAACCTAGAAGAACAAAATTTGGTGAGCCATGTGGGATTTGTGTACCGATCATTACCACCAAGTATCATCAAGATTGGGTGAAAAAATATTTGCTGGTGTTTCAGAAACTCGTTATTTCTTGGAAGCTTGGCAACCCCTTTCAATGAAAGTGCTATTCCACAGTCTCTACTTAGGGCTACTTGAAGAGGAAACAAACCGTAGAGACAAAACTGAGAACTACTTTTTTTTTGTTAAGTTTCAAGAGCGACTACAAATAATGTTGGATTTAGAGTTCCAAATTAATCTATCTATATAGGAGAGAACAGAGGGAAAACTAAATATAAAAACGACTACTGTAGACGAACGCTTCAACCTAGAAGAACAAAATTTGGTGAGCCAAGTGGGATTTGTGTACTTGTCATTTCCACCAAGTATCATCAAGATTGGGTGAAAAAATATTTGCTGGTATTTCGGAAACTCGTAATTTATAGGAAGCTTGGCAACCCTTTTTAATTAAAGTGCTTTTCCACAGTCTCTGCTTAGGGCTAATTGAAGAAAAAACAAACCATAGCGACAAAACTGAGAACTACATTTTTTTGTCAAGTTTCAAAGAGCGACTACAAACCATGTTGGATTTAGAGTTCCAAATTAATCTATCTATATAGGAGAGAACAGAGGAAAACCTAAATATAAAAACGACTACTGTAGCCGAACGCTTCAACCTAGAAGAACAAAATTTGGTGAGCCAAATTGGAGTTGTGTACTTGTCATTACCACCACGTATCATCAAGATTGGGTAAAAAAATATTTGCTGGTATTTCGGAAACTCGTTATTTCTTAGAAGCTTTGCAACCTCTCTCAATGAAAGTGCTTTTCCACAGTCTGTGCCTAGGGCTACTTGAAGAGGAAACAAACCATAGCGACAAAACTGAAACTCCTTTATTTTGTCAAGTTTCAAGGAGCTACTACAAACCATGTTGGATTTAGAGTTCCAAATTCATCTACCTATATAGGAGAGAAGAGAGGGAAACCTGAAAATATAAACTGCTTCTGTAAACGAACGCTTCAACCTAGAAGACCAAAATGTGGTGTGTCTAGTGGGATTTGTGTACCGATCATTACCACCAAGTATCATCAAGATTGGGTGAAAAAATATTTGCTGGTATTTCGGAAACTCGTTATTTCTTGGAAGCTTGGCAATCCCTCTCAATGAAAGTGCATTTCCACAGTCTGTGCCTTGGGCTACTTGAAGGGGAAACAAAACATAGAGACAAAACTGAGAACTCCTTTATTTTGTCAAGTTTCAAAGAGCTACTACAAACCATGTTGGATTTCGAGTTCCAAATTCATCTATGTATATAGGAGAGAACAGAGTGAAACCAAAAATAAAAACTGCACTGTAAACGAACGCTTCCTCCTAGAAGAACAAAATTTTTAGAGGCAAGTGGAATTTGTGTACTTGTCATTACCACCATGTATCATCAAGATTGGGTGAAAAAATATTTGCTGCTATTTCTGAAACTCGTAATTTATAGGAAGCTTGGCAACCCTTTTTAATGAAAGTGCTTTTCCACAGTCTCTGCTTAGGGCTACTTGAAGAGGAAACAAACCATAGAGACAAAACTGAGAACTACTTTTTTTTTTTTGTCAAGTTTCAAAGAGCGACTACAAACCATGTTGAATTTAGAGTTCCAAATTAATCTATCTATATAGGAGTGAACAGAGGGAAACCTAAATATAAAAACGACTACTGTAGACCAACGCTTCAACCTAGAAGAACAAAATTTGATGAGCCAAGTGGGATTTGTGTCCTTGTCATTACCCCCAGGTATCATCCAGATTTGGGTGAAAAAATATTTGCTGGTATTTCGGAAACTCGTAATTTCTTGGAAGCTTTGCAACCCCTTTCAATGAAAGTGCTTTTCCACAGTCTCTGCTTAGGGCTACTTGAAGAGGAAACAAACCATAGAGAGAAATTTGAGAACTCCTTTATTTTGTCAAGTTTCAAAGAGCTACTACAAACCATGTTGGATTTAGAGTACCAAATTCATCTATCTACATAGAAGAGAAAAGAGTGAAACCTAAACATAAAAACTCATACTGTAGATGAACGCTTCAACCTAGAAGAACAAAATGTGGTGAGCCATGTGGGATTTGTGTACCGATCATTTCCACCAAGTATCATCAAGATTGGGTGAAAAATATTTGCTGGTGTTTCAGAAACTCGTTATTTCTTGGAAGCTTGGCAACCCCATTCAATGAAAGTGCTTTTCCACAGTCTCTGCTTAGGGCTACTTGAAGAGGAAACAAAGCATAGAGACAAAATTGAGAACTATTTATTTGTCAAGTTTCAAAGAGCTACTACAAACCATGTTGGATTTAGAGTTCCCAATTCATCTATCTACGTAGGAGAGAACAGAGTGAAACCTAAACATAAAAACTGCTACTCTAGACGAACGCTTCAACCTAGAAGAACAAAATTTGGTGAGCCAAGTGGGATTTGTGTACTGATCATTACCACCAAGTATCATGAAGATTGTGTGAAAAAATATTTGCTGGTATTTCAGAAACTCGTTATTTCTTATAAGCTTGGCAACCCCTCGCAATGAAAGTGATTTTCCACAGTCTGTGCCTAGGGCTACTAGAAGAGGAATCAAATCATAAAGACAAAACTGAAAACTAGTTTTTTTTTTCAAGTTTCAAAGAGCTACTACAAACCTTGGTTGATTTAGAGTTCCAAAGTCATCTATCTATATAGGAGAGAACAGAGGGTAACCTAAAAATAAAAACTGCTACTCTAAACGAACGCTTCAACCTAGAAGAACAAAGTTTGGTGAGCCAAGTGGATTTGTGTACTTGTCATTACCACCAAGTATCATCAAGATTGGGTGAAAAAATATTTGCTGGTATTTAGGAAACTCATTATTTCTTAGAAGCTTGGCAACCCCACTCAATGAAATTGATTTTCCACAGTCTGTGCCTAGGGCTACTTGAAGAGGAAACAAACCATAGAGACAAAACTGAGAACTCCTTTATTTTGTCAAGTTTCAAAGAGCTACTAGAAACCATGTTTTATTTAGAGTTCCAAATTCATCTATCTATATAGGAGAGAACATAGTGAAACCTAAAAATAAAAACTCATATTGTAAACGAACGCTTCAACCGAGAAGAACAAAATATGTTGAGCCAAGTAAAATTTGTGTACTTGTCATTACCCCACGTATCATCAAGATTGGGTGAAAAAATATTTGCTGGTTTTTCGGAAACTCGTTATTTCTTAGAACCTTGGCAACACCTCTCAATGAAAGTGCTTTTCCACAGTCTGTGCCTAGGGCTACTTGAAGGGGAAACAAACCATAGAGACAAAACTGAGAACTCCTTTATTTTGTCAAGTTTCAAAGATCTACTACAAACCATGTTGGATTTAGAGTTCCAAATTCATCTATCTATATAGGAGAGAACAGAGGAAAACCTAAAAATAAAAAATGCTACAGTAAATGAACGCTTCAACCTAGAAGAACAAAATTTGGTGAGCCAAGTGGGATTTGTGTACCGATCATTACCACCACGTATCAACAGGATTGGGTGAAAAAATATTTGCTGGTATTTCGGAAACTCGTAATTTCTTGGAAGCTTGGCAACCCCTTTCAATGAAAGTGCCTTTCCACAGTCTCTGCTTAGGGCTACTTGAATAGGAAACAAATCATAAAGACAAAACTTAGAACTAGTTTTTTTTTTCAAGTTTCAAAGAGCTACTACAAACCATGGTTGATTTAGAGTTCCAAAGTCATCTATCTATATAGGAGAGAACACAGAGAAACCTAAAAATAAAAACTGCTACGGTCAACGAACGCTTCAACCTAGAAGAACTAAATTTGGTGACCCAAGTGGGATTTGTGTACTTGTCATTAAAACCAAGTATCATCAAGATTGGGTTAAAAAATATATGCTGGTATTTCGGAAACTCACAATTTCTTCGAAATTTGGCAACCCATTTCAATGAAAGTGCTTTTCCAAAGTCTCTGCTTTGGGCTACTTGAAGAGGACACAAATGATAGAGACAAAGCTGAGAACTCTTTTACTTTGTCAAGTTTCAAAGAGCTACTACAAACCATGTTGAATTTAGAGTTCCACATTCATCTATCTAGATAGGAATTAACAGAGTGAAACCTAAACATAAAAACTGTTACTGTAGACGAACACTTCAACCTAGAAGAACAAACATTGGTGAGCCAAGTGGGATTTGTGTACTGATCATTACCACCAATTATCATCAAGATTGGGTGAAATAATATTTGCTGGTATTTCAGAAACTCGTTATTTCTTAGAAGCTTGGCAACCCCTCTCAATGAAAGTGCTTTTCCACAGTCTCTGCCCAGGGCTACCTGAAGAGGAAACAAACCATAGATACAAAACTGAGAACTCCATTATTTTGTCAAGTTTCAAAGAGCTACTAGAAACCATGTTGGATTTAGAGTTCCAAATTCATCTATCTATATAGGAGAGAACAGAGTGAAACCTAAAAATAAAAACTGCTACTTGAAACGAACGCTTCAACCAAGAAGAACAAAATTTGGTGAGCCATGTGGGATTTGTGTACTTCTCATTACCATCACGTATCATCAAGATTGGGTGATAAAATATTTGCTGGTATTCGGAAACTCGTTATTTTTTGGAAGCTTGGCAAACTCTTTCAAAGAAAGTGCTTATCCACAGTCTTTCTTAGGGCTCCTTGAAGAGTAAACAAGTTATAGAGAACAAACTGAGAACTCCTTTATTTTGTCAAGTTTCAAAGAGCTACAACAAACCATGTTGGATTTTGAGTTCCAAATTCATCTATCTACATAGGAGAGAACAGAGTGAAACCTAAGAATAAATACTGCTACTGTAGACGAACGCGTTAACCTAGAGGAAGAAAATTTGGTTAGCCAAGTGGGATTTGTGTACTTGTCATTACCACCAAGTATCATCAAGATTGGGTGAAAAAATATTTGCTGGTATTTCGGAAACTCGTTATTTCTTACAAGCTTGGCAAACCCTCTCAATGAAAGTGCTTTTCCACAGTCTGTGCCTAGGGCTACTTGAAGAGGAAAAAAACCATAGAGACAAAACTGAGAACTCCTTTATTGTGTCAAGTTTCAAAGAGCTACTAGAAATCATGTTGGATTTAGAGTTCCAAATTCATCTATCTATATAGGAGAGAACAGAGTGAATCCTAAAAATAAAAACTGCTATTGTAAACGAACGCTTCAATATAGAAGAACAAAATTTGGTGAGCCAAGTGGGATTTGTGTACTTGTCATTACCACCAAGTATCATCAAGATTGGGTGAAAAAATATTTGCTGGAATTTCGGAAACTCGTTATTTCTTAGAAGCTTGGCAACCCCTCTCAAAGAAAGTGCTTTTCCACAGTCTGTGCCTAGGGATACTTGAAGGGGAAATAAACCATAAAGACAAAACTGAGAACTCCTTTATTTTGTCAAGTTTCAAAATGCTTCTACAAACCATGTTGGATTTAGAGTTCCAAATTCATCTATCTATATAGGAGAGAACAGAGGGAAACCTAAAAATAAAAACTGCTACTGTAAACGAACGCTTCAACCTAGAAGAACAGAATTGGTGAGCCAAGTGGGATTTGTGTAATTGTCATTACCACCAAGTATCATCAAGATTCGGCGAAAAAATATTTGTTGTTATTTCGGAAACTCGTATTTTCTTGGAAGCTTGGCAACCCCTTTCAATGAAAGTGCTTTTCCAAAGTCTCTGCTTTGGGCTACTTGAAGAGGAAACAAATTATAGAGACAAAGCTGAGAACTCTTTTATTTTGTCAAGTTTCAAAGAGCTACTACAAACCATGTTGGATTTAGAGTTCCAAATTCATCTATCTATATAGGATAGAACAGATGGAAACCTAAAAATAAAAACTGCTACTGTAAACAACGCTTCAACCTAGAAGAACAAAATTTGGTGAGCCAAGTGGGATTTGTGTACTTGTCATTACCACCACGTATCATCCAGACTGGGTGAAAAAATATTTGTTGGTATTTCGGAAACTCATAATTTCTTGTTAGCTTGGCAACCCCTGTCAATGAATGTGCTTTTACACAGTCTTTCTTAGGGCTACTTGAAGAGGAAAGAAATTATAGAGACAAAACTGAGAACTCCTTTATTTTGTCAAGTTTCAAAGAGCTACCACAAACCATGTTGGATTTAGAGTTCCCAATTCATCTATCTACATAGGAGAGAACAGAGTGAAACCTAAACATAAAAACTGCTACTCTAGACAAACGCTTCAACCTAGAAGAACAAAATTTGGTGAGCCAAGTGGGATTTGTGTACTGATCATTACCACCAAGTATCATCAAGATTGGGTGAAAAAATACTTGCTGGTATTTCGGAAACTCGTTATTTCTTGGAAGCTTGGCAACCCCTCTCAATGAAAGTGATTTTCCACAGTCTGTGCCTAGGGCTACTTGAAGAGGAAACAAACCATAGAGACAAAACTGAGAACTCCTTTATTTTGTCAAGTTTCAAAGAGCGACTACAAACCATGTTGGATTTAGAGTTCCAAATTCATCTATCTATATAGGAGAGAACAGAGGAAAACCTAAAAATAAAAACTGCTACAGTAAATGAACGCTTCAACCTAGAAGAAAAAAATTTGGTGAGCCAAGTGGGATTTGTGTACCGATCATTACCACCACGTATCAACAAGATTGGGTGAAAAAATATTTGCTGGTATTTCGGAAACTCGTAATTTCTTGGAAGCTTGGCAACCCCTTTCAATGAAAGTGCTTTTCCACAGTCTCTGCTTAGGGCTACTAGAAGAGGAATCAAATCATAAAGACAAAACTGAAAACTAGTTTTTTTTTTCAAGTTTCAAAGAGCTACTACAAACCTTGGTTGATTTAGAGTTCCAAAGTCATCTATCTCTATAGGAGAGAACAGAGGGTAACCTAAAAATAAAAACTGCTACTCTAATCGAACGCTTCAACCTAGAAGAACAAAGTTTGGTGAGCCAAGTGGGATTTGTGTACTTGTCATTACCACCAAGTATCATCAAGATTGGGTGAAAAAATATTTGCTGGTATTTAGGAAACTCGTTATTTCTTAGAAGCTTGGCAACCCCACTCAATGAAATTGATTTTCCACAGTCTGTGCCTAGGGCTACTTGAAGAGGAAACAAACCATAGAGACAAAACTGAGAACTCCTTTATTTTGTCAAGTTTCAAAGAGCTACTAGAAACCATGTTTTATTTAGAGTTCCAAATTCATCTATCTATATAGGAGAGAACATAGTGAAACCTAAAAATAAAAACTCATATTGTAAACGAACGCTTCAACCTAGAAGAACAAAATATGTTGAGCCAAGTAAAATTTGTGTAATTGTCATTACCCCCACGTATCATCAAGATTGGGTGAAAAAATATTTGCTGGTTTTTCGGAAACTCGTTATTTCTTAGAACCTTGGCAACACCTCTCAATGAAAGTGCTTTTCCACAGTCTGTGCCTAGGGCTACTTGAAGGTGAAACAAACCATAGAGACAAAACTGAGCACTCCTTTATTTTGTCAACTTTCAAAGATCTACTACAAACCATGTTGGATTTAGAGTTCCCAATTCATCTATCTATATAGGAGAGAACAGAGGAAAACCTAAAAATAAAAACTGCTACAGTAAATGAATGCTTCAACCTAGAAGAACAAAATTTGGTGAGCCAAGTGGGATTTGTGTACCGATCATTACCACCACGTATCAACAAGATTGGGTGAAAAAATATTTGCTGGTATTTCAGAAACTCTTAATTTCTTGGAAGCTTGGCAACCCCTTTCAATGAAAGTGCTTTTCCACAGTCTCTGCTTAGGGCTACTTGAATAGGAAACAAATCATAAAGACAAAACTGAGAACTAGTTTTTTTTTTCAAGTTTCAAAGAGCTACTACAAACCATGGTTGATTTAGAGTTCCAAAGTCATCTATCTATATAGGAGAGAACACAGGGAAACCTAAAAATAAAAACTGCTACGGTCAATGAACGCTTCAACCTAGAAGAACTAAATTTGGTGACCCAAGTGGGATTTGTGTACTTGTAATTAAAACCAAGTATCATCAAGATTGGGTTAAAAAATATATGCTGGTATTTCGGAAACTCATAATTTCTTGGAAATTTGGCAACCCATTTCAATGAAAGTGCTTTTCCAAAGTCTCTGCTTTGGGCTACTTGAAGAGGACACAAATTATAGAGACAAAGCTGAGAACTCTTTTATTTTGTCAAGTTTCAAAGAGCTACTACAAACCATGTTGGATTTAGAGTTCCAAATTCATCTATCTAGATAGGAATTAACAGAGTGAAACCTAAACATAAAAACTGTTACTGTAGACGAACACTTCAACCTAGAAGAACAAACATTGGTGAGCCAAGTGGGATTTGTGTACTGATCATTACCACCAATTATCATCAAGATTGGGTGAAATAATATTTGCTGGTATTTCAGAAACTCGTTATTTCTTAGAAGCTTGGCAACCCCTCTCAATGAAAGTGCTTTTCCACAGTCTCTGCCCAGGGCTACCTGAAGAGGAAACAAACCATAGATACAAAACTGAGAACTCCTTTATTTTGTCAAGTTTCAATGAGCTACTAGAAACCATGTTGGATTTAGAGTTCCAAATTCATCTATCTATATAGGAGAGAACAGAGTGAAACCTAAAAATAAAAACTGCTACTTGAAACGAACGCTTCAACCTAGAAGAACAAAATTTGGTGAGCCATGTGGGATTTGTGTACTTGTCATTACCATCACGTATCATCAAGATTGGGTGATAAAATATTTACTGGTATTCGGAAACTCGTTATTTCTTGGAAGCTTGGCAACCTCTTTCAATGAAAGTGCTTATCCACAGTCTTTCTTAGGGCTCCTTGAAGAGTAAACAAATTATAGAGAACAAACTGAGAACTCCTTTATTTTGTCAAGTTTCAAAGAGCTACAACAAACCATGTTGGATTTTGAGTTCCAAATTCATCTATCTACATAGGAGAGAACAGAGTGAAACCTAAGAATAAATACTGCTACTGTAGACGAACGCGTTAACCTAGAGTAAGAAAATTTGGTTAGCCAAGTGGGATTTGTGTACTTGTCATTACCACCAAGTATCATCAAGATTGGGTGAAAAAATATTTGCTGGAATTTCGGAAACTCGTTATTTCTTAGAAGCTTGGCAACCCCTCTCAAAGAAAGTGCTTTTCCACAGTCTGTGCCTAGGGATACTTGAAGGGGAAATAAACCATAAAGACAAAACTGAGAACTCCTTTATTTTGTCAAGTTTCAAAAAGCTTCTACAAACCATGTTGGATTTAGAGTTCCAAATTCATCTATCTATATAGGAGAGAACAGAGGGAAACCTAAAAATAAAAACTGCTACTGTAAACGAACGCTTCTACCTAGAAGAACAGAATTTGGTGAGCCAAGTGGGATTTGTGTAATTGTCATTACCACCAAGTATCATCAAGATTCGGCGAAAAAATATTTGTTGTTATTTCGGAAACTCGTATTTTCTTGGAAGCTTGGCAACCCCTTTCAATGAAAGTGCTTTTCCAAAGTCTCTGCTTTGGGCTACTTGAAGAGGAAACAAATTATAGAGACAAAGCTGAGAACTCTTTTATTTTGTCAAGTTTCAAAGAGCTACTACAAACCATGTTGGATTTAGAGTTCCAAATTCATCTATCTATATAGGATAGAACAGATGGAAACCTAAAAATAAAAACTGCTACTGTAAACAACGCTTCAACCTAGAAGAACAAAATTTGGTGAGCCAAGTGGGATTTGTGTACTTGTCATTACCACCACGTATCATCCAGACTGGGTGAAAAAATATTTGTTGGTATTTCGGAAACTCATAATTTCTTGTTAGCTTGGCAACCCCTGTCAATGAATGTGCTTTTACACAGTCTTTCTTAGGGCTACTTGAAGAGGAAAGAAATTATAGAGACAAAACTGAGAACTCCTTTATTTTGTCAAGTTTCAAAGAGCTACTACAAACCATGTTGGATTTAGAGTTCCCAATTCATCTATCTACATAGGAGAGAACAGAGTGAAACCTAAACATAAAAACTGCTACTCTAGACGAACGCTTCAACCTAGAAGAACAAAATTTGGTGAGCCAAGTGGGATTTGTGTACTGATCATTACCACCAAGTATCATCAAGATTGGGTGAAAAAATATTTGCTGGTATTTCGGAAACTCGTTATTTCTTGGAAGCTTGGCAACCCCTCTCAAAGAAAGTGATTTTCCACAGTCTGTGCTAGGGCTACTTGAAGAGGAAACAAACCATAGAGACAAAACTGAGAACTCCTTTATTTTGTCAAGTTTCAAAGAGCTACTACAAACCATGTTGGATTTAGAGTTCCAAATTCATGTATCTATATAGGAGAGAACAGAGGATAACCTAAAAATAAAAACTGCTACAGTAAATGAACGCTTCAACCTAGAAGAAAAAAATTTGGTGAGCCAAGTGGGATTTGTGTACCGATCATTACCACCACGTATCAACAAGATTGGGTGAAAAAATATTTGCTGGTATTTCGGAAACTCGTAATTTCTTGGAAGCTTGGCAACCCCTTTCAATGAAAGTGCTTTTCCACAGTCTCTGCTTAATGCTACTAGAAGAGGAATCAAATCATAAAGACAAAACTGAAAACTAGTTTTTTTTTTCAAGTTTCAAAGAGCTACTACAAACCTTGGTTGATTTAGAGTTCCAAAGTCATCTATCTATATAGGAGAGAACAGAGGGTAACCTAAAAAGAAAAACTGCTACTCTAAACGAACGCTTCAACCTAGAAGAACAAAGTTTGGTGAGCCAAGTGGGATTTGTGTACTTGTCATTACCACCAAGTATCATCAAGATTGGGTGAAAAAATATTTGCTGGTATTTAGGAAACTCGTTATTTCTTAGAAGCTTGGCAACCCCACTCAATGAAATTGATTTTCCACAGTCTGTGCCTAGGGCTACTTGAAGAGGAAACAAACCATAGAGACAAAACTGAGAACTCCTTTATTTTGTCAAGTTTCAAAGAGCTACTAGAAACCATGTTTTATTTAGAGTTCCAAATTCATCTATCTATATAGGAGAGAACATAGTGAAACCTAAAAATAAAACTCATATTGTAAACGAACGCTTCAACCTAGAAGAACAAAATATGTTGAGCCAAGTAAAATTTGTGTAATTGTCATTACCCCCACGTATCATCAAGATTGGGTGAAAAAATATTTGCTGGTTTTTCGGAAACTCGTTATTTCTTAGAACCTTGGCAACACCTCTCAATGAAAGTGCTTTTCCACAGTCTGTGCCTAGGGCTACTTGAAGGTGAAACAAACCATAGAGACAAAACTGAGAACTCCTTTATTTTGTCAACTTTCAAAGATCTACTACAAACCATGTTGGATTTAGAGTTCCCAATTCATCTATCTATATAGGAGAGAACAGAGGAAAACCGAAAAAATAAAAACTGCTACAGTAAATGAATGCTTCAACCTAGAAGAACAAAATTTGGTGAGCCAAGTGGGATTTGTGTACCGATCATTACCACCACGTATCAACAAGATTGGGTGAAAAAATATTTGCTGGTATTTCGGAAACTCGTAATTTCTTGGAAGCTTGGCAACCCCTTTCAATGAAAGTGCTTTTCCACAGTCTCTGCTTAGGGCTACTTGAATAGGAAACAAATCATAAAGACAAAACTGAGAACTAGTTTTTTTTTTCAAGTTTCAAAGAGCTACTACAAACCATGGTTGATTTAGAGTTCCAAAGTCATCTATCTATATAGGAGTGAACACAGGGAAACCTAAAAATAAAAACTGCTACGGTCAATGAACGCTTCAACCTAGAAGAACTAAATTTGGTTACCCAAGTGGGATTTGTGTACTTGTCATTAAAACCAAGTATCATCAAGATTGGGTTAAAAAATATATGCTGGTATTTCGGAAACTCATAATTTCTTGGAAATTTGGCAACCCATTTCAATGAAAGTGCTTTTCCAAAGTCTCTGCTTTGGGCTACTTGAAGAGGACACAAATTATAGAGACAAAGCTGAGAACTCTTTTATTTTGTCAAGTTTCAAAGAGCTACTACAAACCATGTTGGATTTAGAGTTCCAAATTCATCTATCTAGATAGGAATTAACAGAGTGAAACCTAAACATAAAAACTGTTACTGTAGACGAACACTTCAACCTAGAAGAACAAACATTGGTGAGCCAAGTGGGATTTGTGTACTGATCATTACCACCAATTATCATCAAGATTGGGTGAAATAATATTTGCTGGTATTTCAGAAACTCGTTATTTCTTAGAAGGTTGGCAACCCCTCTCAATGAAAGTGCTTTTCCACAGTCCCTGCCCAGGGCTACCTGAAGAGGAAACAAACCATAGATACAAAACTGAGAACTCCTTTATTTTGTCAAGTTTCAATGAGCTACTAGAAACCATGTTGGATTTAGAGTTCCAAATTCATCTATCTATATAGGAGAGAACAGAGTGAAACCTAAAAATAAAAACTGCTACTTGAAACGAACGCTTCAACCTAGAAGAACAAAATTTGGTGAGCCATGTGGGATTTGTGTACTTGTCATTACCATCACGTATCATCAAGATTGGGTGATAAAATATTTACTGGTATTCGGAAACTCGTTATTTCTTGGAAGCTTGGCAACCTCTTTCAATGAAAGTGCTTATCCACAGACTTTCTTAGGGCTCCTTGAAGAGTAAACAAATTATAGAGAACAAACTGGGAACTCCTTTATTTTGTCAAGTTTCAAAGAGCTACAACAAACCATGTTGGATTTTGAGTTCCAAATTCATCTATCTACATAGGAGAGAACAGAGTGAAACCTAAGAATAAATACTGCTACTGTAGACGAACGCGTTAACCTAGAGGAAGAAAATTTGGTTAGCCAAGTGGGATTTGTGTACTGATCATTACCACCAAGTATCATCAAGATTGGGTGAAAAAATATTTGCTGGTATTTCGGAAACTCGTTATTTCTTACAAGCTTGGCAAACCCTCTCAATGAAAGTGCTTTTCCACAGTCTGTGCCTAGGGCTACTTGAAGAGGAAAAAACCATAGAGACAAAACTGAGAACTCCTTTATTGTGTCAAGTTTCAAAGAGCTACTAGAAATCATGTTGGATTTAGAGTTCCAAATTCATCTATCTATATAGGAGAGAACAGAGTGAATCCTAAAAATAAAAACTGCTATTATAAACGAACGCTTCAATATAGAAGAACAAAATTTGGTGAGCCAAGTGGGATTTGTGTACTTGTCATTACCACCAAGTATCATCAAGATTGGGTGAAAAAATATTTGCTGGAATTTCGGAAACTCGTTATTTCTTAGAAGCTTGGCAACCCCTCTCAAAGAAAGTGCTTTTCCACAGTCTGTAACTAGGGATACTTGAAGGGGAAATAAACCATAAAGACAAAACTGAGAACTCCTTTATTTTGTCAAGTTTCAAAAAGCTTCTACAAACCATGTTGGATTTAGAGTTCCAAATTCATCTATCTATATAGGAGAGAACAGAGGGAAACCTAAAAATAAAAACTGCTACTGTAAACGAACGCTTCAACCTAGAAGAACAGAATTTGGTGAGCCAAGTGGGATTTGTGTAATTGTCATTACCACCAAGTATCATCAAGATTCGGCGAAAAAATATTTGTTGTTATTTCGGAAAATCGTATTTTCTTGGAAGCTTGGCAACCCCTTTCAATGAAAGTGCTTTTCCAAAGTCTCTGCTTTGGGCTACTTGAAGAGGAAACAAATTATAGAGACAAAGCTGAGAACTCTTTTATTTTGTCAAGTTTCAAAGAGCTACTACAAACCATGTTGGATTTAGAGTTCCAAATTCATCTATCTATATAGGATAGAACAGATGGAAACCTAAAAATAAAAACTGCTACTGTAAACAACGCTTCAACCTAGAAGAACAAAATTTGGTGAGCCAAGTGGGATTTGTGTACTTGTCATTACCACCACGTATCATCCAGACTGGGTGAAAAAATATTTGTTGGTATTTTGGAAACTCATAATTTCTTGTTAGCTTGGCAAACCCTGTCAATGAAAGTGCTTTTACACAGTCTTTCTTAGGGCTACTTGAAGAGGAAAGAAATTATAGAGACAAAACTGAGAACTACTTTATTTTGTCAAGTTTCAAAGAGCTACTACAAACCATGTTGGATTTAGAGTTCCCAATTCATCTATCTACATAGGAGAGAACAGAGTGAAACCTAAACATAAAAACTGCTACTCTAGACAAACGCTTCAACCTAGAAGAACAAAATTTGGTGAGCCAAGTGGGATTTGTGTACTGATCATTACCACCAAGTATCATCAAGATTGGGTGAAAAAATACTTGCTGGTATTTCGGAAACTCGTTATTTCTTGGATGCTTGGCAACCCCTCTCAATGAAAGTGATTTTCCACAGTCTGTGCCTAGGGCTACTTGAAGAGGAAACAAACCATAGAGACAAAACTGAGAACTCCTTTATTTTGTCAAGTTTCAAAGAGCTACTACAAACCATGTTGGATTTAGAGTTCCAAATTCATCTATCTATATAGGAGAGAACAGAGAAAAACCTAAAAATAAAAACTGCTACAGTAAATGAACGCTTCAACCTAGAAGAAAAAAATTTGGTGAGCCAAGTGGGATTTGTGTACCGATCATTACCACCACGTATCAACAAGATTGGGTGAAAAAATATTTGCTGGTATTTCGGAAACTCGTAATTTCTTGGAAGCTTGGCAACCCCTTTCAATGAAAGTGCTTTTCCACAGTCTCTGCTTAGGGCTACTAGAAGAGGAATCAAATCATAAAGACAAAACTGAAAACTAGTTTTTTTTTCAAGTTTCAAAGGGCTACTACAAACCTTGGTTGATTTAGAGTTCCAAAGTCATCTATCTATATAGGGGAGAACAGAGGGTAACCTAAAAATAAAAACTGCTACTCTAAACGAACGCTTCAACCTAGAAGAACAAAGTTTGGTGAGCCAAGTGGGATTTGTGTATTTGTCATTACCACCAAGTATCATCAAGATTGGGTGAAAAAATATTTGCTGGTATTTAGGAAACTCGTTATTTCTTAGAAGCTTGGCAACCCCACTCAATGAAATTGATTTTCCACAGTCTGTGCCTAGGGCTACTTGAAGAGGAAACAAACCATAGAGACAAAACTGAGAACTCCTTTATTTTGTCAAGTTTCAAAGAGCTACTAGAAACCATTTTTTATTTAGAGTTCCAAATTCATCTATCTATATAGGAGAGAACATAGTGAAACCTAAAAATAAAAACTCATATTGTAAACGAACGCTTCAACCTAGAAGAACAAAATATGTTGAGCCAGGTAAAATTTGTGTACTTGTCATTAC
Organism: Callospermophilus lateralis; assembly: GCF_048772815.1. Classification (NCBI taxonomy): domain Eukaryota; kingdom Metazoa; phylum Chordata; class Mammalia; order Rodentia; family Sciuridae; genus Callospermophilus; species Callospermophilus lateralis. The sequence continues at coordinate 231,068 of NW_027513115.1, read as the reverse complement.
CCCCACGTATCATCAAGATTGGGTGAAAAAATATTTGCTGGTTTTTCGGAAACTCGTTATTTCTTAGAACCTTGGCAACACCTCTCAATGAAAGTGCTTTTCCACAGTCTGTGCCTAGGGCTACTTGAAGGTGAAACAAACCATAGAGACAAAACTGAGAACTCCTTTATTTTGTCAACTTTCAAAGATCTACTACAAACCATGTTGGATTTAGAGTTCCAAATTCATCTATCTATATAGGAGAGAACAGAGGAAAACCTAAAAATAAAAACTGCTACAGTAAATGAACGCTTCAATCTAGAAGAAAAAAATTTGGTGAGCCAAGTGGGATTTGTGTACCGATCATTACCACCACGTATCAACAAGATTGGGTGAAAAAATATTTGCTGGAATTTCGGAAACTCGTTATTTCTTAGAAGCTTGGCAACCCCTCTCAAAGAAAGTTCTTTTCCACAGTCTGTGCCTAGGGATACTTGAAGGGGAAATAAACCATAAAGACAAAACTGAGAACTCCTTTATTTTGTCAAGTTTCAAAAAGCTTCTACAAACCATGTTGGATTTATAGTTCCAAATTCATCTATCTATATAGGAGAGAACAGAGGGAAACCTAAAAATAAAAACTGCTACTGTAAACGAACGCTTCAACCTAGAAGAACAAAATTTGGTGAGCCAAGTGGGATTTGTGTAATTGTCATTACCACCAAGTATCATCAAGATTGGGCGAAAAAATATTTGTTGTTATTTCGGAAACTCGTATTTTCTTGGAAGCTTGGCAACCCCTTTCAATGAAAGTGCTTTTCCAAAGTCTCTGCTTTGGGCTACTTGAAGAGGAAACAAATTATAGAGACAAAGCTGAGAACTCTTTTATTTTGTCAAGTTTCAAAGAGCTACTACAAACCATGTTGGATTTAGAGTTCCAAATTCATCTATCTATATAGGATAGAACAGATGGAAACCTAAAAATAAAAACTGCTACTGTAAACAATGCTTCAACCTAGAAGAACAAAATTTGGTGAGCCAAGTGGGATTTGTGTACTTGTCATTACCACCACGTATCATCCAGACTGGGTGAAAAAATATTTGTTGGTATTTCGGAAACTCATAATTTCTTGTTAGCTTGGCCACCGCTGTCAATGAAAGTGCTTTTACACAGTCTTTCTTAGGGCTACTTGAAGAGGAAAGAAATTATAGAGACAAAACTGAGTACTCCTTTATTTTGTCAAGTTTCAAAGAGCTACTACAAACCATGTTGGATTTAGATTTCCCAATTCATCTATCTACATAGGAGAGAACAGAGTGAAACCTAAACATAAAAACTGCTACTCTAGACAAACGCTTCAACCTAGAAGAACAAAATTTGGTGAGCCAAGTGGGATTTGTGTACTGATCATTACCACCAAGTATCATCAAGATTGGGTGAAAAAATACTTGCTGGTATTTCGGAAACTCGTTATTTCTTGGATGCTTGGCAACCCCTCTCAATGAAAGTGATTTTCCACAGTCTGTGCCTAGGGCTACTTGAAGAGGAAACAAACCATAGAGACAAAACTGAGAACTCCTTTATTTTGTCAAGTTTCAAAGAGCTACTACAAACCATGTTGGATTTAGAGTTCCAAATTCATCTATCTATATAGGAGAGAACAGAGAAAAACCTAAAAATAAAAACTGCTACAGTAAATGAACGCTTCAACCTAGAAGAAAAAAATTTGGTGAGCCAAGTGGGATTTGTGTACCGATCATTACCACCACGTATCAACAAGATTGGGTGAAAAAATATTTGCTGGTATTTCGGAAACTCGTAATTTCTTGGAAGCTTGGCAACCCCTTTCAATGAAAGTGCTTTTCCACAGTCTCTGCTTAGGGCTACTAGAAGAGGAATCAAATCATAAAGACAAAACTGAAAACTAGTTTTTTTTTTCAAGTTTCAAAGGGCTACTACAAACCTTGGTTGATTTAGAGTTCCAAAGTCATCTATCTATATAGGAGAGAACAGAGGGTAACCTAAAAATAAAAACTGCTACTCTAAACGAACGCTTCAACCTAGAAGAACAAAGTTTGGTGAGCCAAGTGGGATTTGTGTATTTGTCATTTCCACCAAGTATCATCAAGATTGGGTGAAAAAATATTTGCTGGTATTTAGGAAACTCGTTATTTCTTAGAAGCTTGGCAACCCCACTCAATGAAATTGATTTTCCACAGTCTGTGCCTAGGGCTACTTGAAGAGGAAACAAACCATAGATACAAAACTGAGAACTCCTTTATTTTGTCAAGTTTCAATGAGCTACTAGAAACCATGTTGGATTTAGAGTTCCAAATTCATCTATCTACATAGGAGAGAACAGAGTGAAACCTAAACATAAAAACTGCTACTCTAGACGAACGCTTCAACCTAGAAGAACAAAATTTGGTGAGCCAAGTGGGATTTGTGTACTGATCATTACCACCAAGTATCATCAAGATTGGGTGAAAAAATATTTGCTGGTATTTCGGAAACTCGTTATTTCTTAGAACCTTGGCAACACCTCTCAATGAAAGTGCTTTTCCACAGTCTGTGCCTAGGGCTACTTGAAGGTGAAACAAACCATAGAGACAAAACTGAGAACTTTTTTATTTTGTCAACTTTCAAAGATCTACTACAAACCATGTTGGATTTAGAGTTCCAAATTCATCTATCTATATAGGAGAGAACAGAGGAAAACCTAAAAATAAAAACTGCTACAGTAAATGAACGCTTCAACCTAGAAGAACAAAATTTGGTGAGCCAAGTGGGATTTGTGTACCGATCATTACCACCACGTATCAACAAGATTGGGTGAAAAAATATTTGCTGGTATTTCGGAAACTCGTAATTTCTTGGAAGCTTGGCAACCCCTTTCAATGAAAGTGCTTTTCCACAGTCTCTGCTTAGGGCTACTTGAATAGGAAACAAATCATAAAGACAAAACTGAGAACTAGTTTTTTTTTTCAAGTTTCAAAGAGCTACTACAAACCATGGTTGATTTAGAGTTCCAAAGTCATCTATCTATATAGGAGAGAACACAGGGAAACCTAAAAATAAAAACTGCTACGGTCAACGAACGCTCCAACCTAGAAGAACTAAATTTGGTGACCCAAGTGGGATTTGTGTACTTGTCATTAAAACCAAGTATCATCAAGATTGGGTTAAAAAATATATGCTGGTATTTCGGAAACTCATAATTTCTTGGAAATTTGGCAACCCATTTCAATGAAAGTGCTTTTCCAAAGTCTCTGCTTTGGGCTACTTGAAGAGGACACAAATTATAGAGACAAAGCTGAGAACTCTTTTATTTTGTCAGGTTTCAAAGAGCTACTACAAACCATGTTGGATTTAGAGTTCCAAATTCATCTATCTAGATAGGAATTAACAGAGTGAAACCTAAACATAAAAACTGTTACTGTAGACGAACACTTCAACCTAGAAGAACAAACATTGGTGAGCCAAGTGGGATTTGTGTACTGATCATTATCACCAATTATCATCAAGATTGGGTGAAATAATATTTGCTGGTATTTCAGAAACTCGTTATTTCTTAGAAGGTTGGCAACCCCTCTCAATGAAAGTGCTTTTCCACAGTCTCTGCCCAGGGCTACCTGAAGAGGAAACAAACCATAGATACAAAACTGAGAACTCCCTTATTTTGTCAAGTTTCAAAGAGCTACTAGAAACCATGTTGGATTTAGAGTTCCAAATTCATCTATCTATATAGGAGAGAACAGAGTGAAACCTAAAAATAAAAACTGCTACTTGAAACGAACGCTTCAACCTAGAAGAACAAAATTTGGTGAGCCATGTGGGATTTGTGTACTTGTCATTACCATCACGTATCATCAAGATTGGGTGATAAAATATTTGCTGGTATTCGGAAACTCGTTATTTCTTGGAAGCTTGGCAACCTCTTTCAATGAAAGTGCTTATCCACAGTCTTTCTTAGGGCTCCTTGAAGAGTAAACAAATTATAGAGAACAAACTGAGAACTCCTTTATTTTGTCAAGTTTCAAAGAGCTACAACAAACCATGTTGGATTTTGAGTTCCAAATTCATCTATCTACATAGGAGAGAACAGAGTGAAACCTAAGAATAAAAACTGCTACTGTAGACGAACGCGTTAACCTAGAGGAAGAAAATTTGGTTAGCCAAGTGGGATTTGTGTACTGATCATTACCACCAAGTATCATCAAGATTGGGTGAAAAAATATTTGCTGGTATTTCGGAAACTCGTTATTTCTTACAAGCTTGGCAAACCCTCTCAATGAAAGTGCTTTTCCACAGTCTGTGCCTAGGGCTACTTGAAGAGGAAAAAAACCATAGAGACAAAACTGAGAACTCCTTTATTGTGTCAAGTTTCAAAGAGCTACTAGAAATCATGTTGGATTTAGAGTTCCAAATTCATCTATCTATATAGGAGAGAACAGAGTGAATCCTAAAAATAAAAACTGCTATTGTAAACGAACGCTTCAATATAGAAGAACAAAATTTGGTGAGCCAAGTGGGATTTGTGTACTTGTCATTACCACCAAGTATCATCAAGATTGGGTGAAAAAATATTTGCTGGAATTTCGGAAACTCGTTATTTCTTAGAAGCTTGGCAACCCCTCTCAAAGAAAGTGCTTTTCCACAGTCTGTGCCTAGGGATACTTGAAGGGGAAATAAACCATAAAGACAAAACTGAGAACTCCTTTATTTTGTCAAGTTTCAAAAAGCTTCTACAAACCATGTTGGATTTAGAGTTCCAAATTCATCTATCTATATAGGAGAGAACAGAGGGAAACCTAAAAATAAGAACTGCTACTGTAAACGAACGCTTCAACCTAGAAGAACAAAATTTGGTGAGCCAAGTGGGATTTGTGTAATTGTCATTACCACCAAGTATCATCAAGATTGGGCGAAAAAATATTTGTTGTTATTTCGGAAACTCATATTTTCTTGGAAGCTTGGCAACCCCTTTCAAGGAAAGTGCTTTTCCAAAGTCTCTGCTTTGGACTACTTGAAGAGGAAACAAATTATAGAGACAAAGCTGAGAACTCTTTTATTTTGTCAAGTTTCAAAGAGCTACTACAAACCATGTTGGATTTAGAGTTCCAAATTCATCTATCTATATAGGATAGAACAGATGGAAACCTAAAAATAAAAACTGCTACTGTAAACAACGCTTCAACCTAGAAGAACAAAAATTGGTGAGCCAAGTGGGATTTGTGTACTTGTCATGACCACCACGTATCATCCAGACTGGGTGAAAAAATATTTGTTGGTATTTCGGAAACTCATAATTTCTTGTTAGCTTGGCAACCCCTGTCAATGAAAGTGCTTTTACACAGTCTTTCTTAGGGCTACTTGAAGAGGAAAGAAATTATAGAGACAAAACTGAGAACTCCTTTATTTTGTCAAGTTTCAAAGAGCTACTACACACCATGTTGGATTTAGAGTTCCCAATTCATCTATCTACATAGGAGAGAACAGAGTGAAACCTAAACATAAAAACTGCTACTCTAGACGAACGCTTCAACCTAGAAGAACAAAATTTGGTGAGCCAAGTGGGATTTGTGTACTGATCATTACCACCAAGTATCATCAAGATTGGGTAAAAAATATTTGCTGGTATTTCGGAAACTCGTTATTTCTTGGAAGCTTGGCAACCCCTCTCAATGAAAGTGATTTTCCACAGTCTGTGCCTAGGGCTACTTGAAGAGAAAACAAACAATAGAGACAAAACTGAGAACTCCTTTATTTTGTCAAGTTTCAAAGAGCTACTACAAACCATGTTGGATTTAGAGTTCCAAATTCATCTATCTATATAGGAGAGAACAGAGGAAAACCTAAAAATAAAAACTGCTACAGTAAATGAACGCTTCAACCTAGAAGAAAAAAATTTGGTGAGCCAAGTGGGATTTGTGTACCGATCATTACCACCACGTATCAACAAGATTGGGTGAAAAAATATTTGCTGGTATTTCGGAAAATCGTAATTTCTTGGAAGCTTGGCAACCCCTTTCAATGAAAGTGCTTTTCCACAGTCTCTGCTTAGGGCTACTAGAATAGGAATCAAATCATAAAGACAAAACTGAAAACTAGTTTTTTTTTTCAAGTTTCAAAGAGCTACTACAAACCTTGGTTGATTTAGAGTTCCAAAGTCATCTATCTATATAGGAGAGAACACAGGGAAACCTAAAAATAAAAACTGCTACGGTCAACGAACGCTTCAACCTAGAAGAACTAAATTTGGTGACCCAAGTGGGATTTGTGTACTTGTCATTAAAACCAAGTATCATCAAGATTGGGTTAAAAAATATATGCTGGTATTTCAGAAACTCATAATTTCTTGGAAATTTGGCAACCCATTTCAATGAAAGTGCTTTTCCTAAGTCTCTGCTTTGGGCTACATGAAGAGGACACAAATTATAGAGACAAAGCTGAGAACTCTTTTATTTTGTCAAGTTTCAAAGAGCTACTACAAACCATATTGGATTTAGAGTTCCAAATTCATCTATCTAGATAGGAATTAACAGAGTGAAACCTAAACATAAAAACTGTTACTGTAGACGAACACTTCAACCTAGAAGAACAAACATTGGTGAGCCAAGTGGGACTTGTGTACTGATCATTATCACCAATTATCATCAAGATTGGGTGAAATAATATTTGCTGGTATTTCAGAAACTCGTTATTTCTTAGAAGGTTGGCAACCCCTCTCAATGAACGTGCTTTTCCACAGTCTCTGCCCAGGGCTACCTGAAGAGGAAACAAACCATAGATACAAAACTGAGAACTCCCTTATTTTGTCAAGTTTCAAAGAGCTACTAGAAACCATGTTGGATTTAGAGTTCCAAATTCATCTATCTATATAGGAGAGAACAGAGTGAAACCTAAAAATAAAAACTGCTACTTGAAACGAACGCTTAAACCTAGAAGAACAAAATTTGGTGAGCCATGTGGGATTTTTGTACTTGTCATTACCATCACGTATCATCAAGATTGGGTGATAAAATATTTGCTGGTATTCGGAAACTCGTTATTTCTTGGAAGCTTGGCAACCTCTTTCAATGAAAGTGCTTATCCACAGTCTTTCTTAGGGCTCCTTGAAGAGTAAACAAATTATAGAGAACAAACTGAGAACTCCTTTATTTTGTCAAGTTTCAAAGAGCTACAACAAACCATGTTGGATTTTGAGTTCCAAATTCATCTATCTACATAGGAGAGAACAGAGTGAAACCTAAGAATAAAAACTGCTACTGTAGACGAACGCGTTAACCTAGAGGAAGAAAATTTGGTTAGCCAAGTGGGATTTGTGTACTGATCATTACCACCAAGTATCATCAAGATTGGGTGAAAAAATATTTGCTGGTATTTCGGAAACTCGTTATTTCTTACAAGCTTGGCAAACCCTCTCAATGAAAGTGCTTTTCCACAGTCTGTGCCTAGGGCTACTTGAAGAGGAAAAAAACCATAGAGACAAAACTGAGAACTCCTTTATTGTGTCAAGTTTCAAAGAGCTACTAGAAATCATGTTGGATTTAGAGTTCCAAATTCATCTATCTATATAGGAGAGAACAGAGTGAATCCTAAAAATAAAAACTGCTATTGTAAACGAACGCTTCAATATAGAAGAACAAAATTTGGTGAGCCAAGTGGGATTTGTGTACTTGTCATTACCACCAAGTATCATCAAGATTGGGTGAAAAAATATTTGCTGGAATTTCGGAAACTCGTTATTTCTTAGAAGCTTGGCAACCCCTCTCAAAGAAAGTGCTTTTCCACAGTCTGTGCCTAGGGATACTTGAAGGGGAAATAAACCATAAAGGCAAAACTGAGAACTCCTTTATTTTGTCAAGTTTCAAAAAGCTTCTACAAACCATGTTGGATTTAGAGTTCCAAATTCATCTATCTATATAGGAGAGAACAGAGGGAAACCTAAAAATAAGAACTGCTACTGTAAACGAACGCTTCAACCTAGAAGAACAAAATTTGGTGAGCCAAGTGGGATTTGTGTAATTGTCATTACCACCAAGTATCATCAAGATTGGGCGAAAAAATATTTGTTGTTATTTCGGAAACTCGTATTTTCTTGGAAGCTTGGCAACCCCTTTCAATGAAAGTGCTTTTCCAAAGTTTGTGCTTTGGGCTACTTGAAGAGGAAACAAATTATAGAGACAAAGCTGAGAACTCTTTTATTTTGTCAAGTTTCAAAGAGCTACTACAAACCATGTTGGATTTAGAGTTCCAAATTCATCTATCTATATAGGATAGAACAGATGGAAACCTAAAAATAAAAACTGCTACTGTAAACAACGCTTCAACCTAGAAGAACAAAATTTGGTGAGCCAAGTGGGATTTGTGTACTTGTCATTACCACCACGTATCATCCAGACTGGGTGAAAAAATATTTGTTGGTATTTCGGAAACTCATAATTTCTTGTTAGCTTGGCAACCCCTGTCAATGAAAGTGCTTTTACACAGTCTTTCTTAGGGCTACTTGAAGAGGAAAGAAATTATAGAGACAAAACTGAGAACTCCTTTATTTTGTCAAGTTTCAAAGAGCTACTACAAACCATGGTGGATTTAGAGTTCCCAATTCATCTATCTACATAGGAGAGAACAGAGTGAAACCTAAACATAAAAACTGCTACTCTAGACGAACGCTTCAACCTAGAAGAACAAAATTTGGTGAGCCAAGTGGGATTTGTGTACTGATCATTACCACCAAGTATCATCAAGATTGGGTGAAAAAATATTTGCTGGTATTTCGGAAACTCGTTATTTCTTGGAAGCTTGGCAACCCCTCTCAATTAAAGTGATTTTCCACAGTCTGTGCCTAGGGCTACTTGAAGAGAAAACAAACAATAGAGACAAAACTGAGAACTCCTTTATTTTGTCAAGTTTCAAAGAGCTACTACAAACCATGTTGGATTTAGAGTTCCAAATTCATGTTTCTATATAGGAGAGAACAGAGGAAAACCTAAAAATAAAAACTGCTACAGTAAATGAACGCTTCAACCTAGAAGAAAAAAATTTGGTGAGCCAAGTGGGATTTGTGTACCGATCATTACCACCACGTATCAACAAGATTGGGTGAAAAAATATTTGCTGGTATTTCGGAAACTCGTAATTTCTTTGAAGCTTGGCAACCCCTTTCAATGAAAGTGCTTTTCCACAGTCTCTGCTTAGGGCTACTTGAATAGGAAACAAATCATAAAGACAAAACTGAGAACTAGTTTTTTTTTCAAGTTTCAAAGAGCTACTACAAACCATGGTTGATTTAGAGTTCCAAAGTCATCTATCTATATAGGAGAGAACACAGGGAAACCTAAAAATAAAAACTGCTACTGTCAACGAACGCTCCAACCTAGAAGAACTAAATTTGGTGACCCAAGTGGGATTTGTGTACTTTTCATTAAAGCCAAGTATCATCAAGATTGGGTTAAAAAATATATGCTGGTATTTCGGAAACTCATAATTTCTTGGAAATTTGGCAACCCATTTCAATGAAAGTGCTTTTCCAAAGTCTCTGCTTTGGGCTACTTGAAGAGACACAAATTATAGAGACAAAGCTGAGAACTCTTTTATTTTGTCAAGTTTCAAAGAGCTACTACAAACCATGTTGGATTTAGAGTTCCAAATTCATCTATCTAGGTAGGAATTAACAGAGTGAAACCTAAACATAAAAACTGTTACTGTAGACGAACACTTCAACCTAGAAGAACAAACATTGGTGAGCCAAGTGGGATTTGTGTACTGATCATTACCACCAATTATCATCAAGATTGGGTGAAATAATATTTGCTGGTATTTCAGAAACTCGTTATTTCTTAGAAGCTTGGCAACCCCTCTCAATGAAAGTGCTTTTCCACAGTCTCTGCCCAGGGCTACCTGAAGAGGAAACAAACCATAGATACAAAACTGAGAACTCCTTTATTTTGTCAAGTTTCAATGAGCTACTAGAAACCATGTTGGATTTAGAGTTCCAAATTCATCTATCTACATAGGAGAGAACAGAGTGAAACCTAAACATAAAAACTGCTACTCTAGACGAACGCTTCAACCTAGAAGAACAAAATTTGGTGAGCCAAGTGGGATTTGTGTACTGATCATTACCACCAAGTATCATCAAGATTGGGTGAAAAAATATTTGCTGGTATTTCGGAAACTCGTTTATTTCTTGGAAGCTTGGCAACCCCTCTCAATTAAAGTGATTTTCCACAGTCTGTGCCTAGGGCTACTTGAAGAGAAAACAAACAATAGAGACAAAACTGAGAACTCCTTTATTTTGTCAAGTTTCAAAGAGCTACTACAAACCATGTTGGATTTAGAGTTCCAAATTCATGTTTCTATATAGGAGAGAACAGAGGAAAACCTAAAAATAAAAACTGCTACAGTAAATGAACGCTTCAACCTAGAAGAACAAAATTTGGTGAGCCAAGTGGGATTTGTGTACTTGTCATTACCACCAAGTATCATCAAGATTGGGTGAAAAAATATTTGCTGGAATTTCGGAAACTCGTTATTTCTTAGAAGCTTGGCAACCCCTCTCAAAGAAAGTGCTTTTCCACAGTCTGTGCCTAGGGATACTTGAAGGGGAAATAAACCATAAAGGCAAAACTGAGAACTCCTTTATTTTGTCAAGTTTCAAAAAGCTTCTACAAACCATGTTGGATTTAGAGTTCCAAATTCATCTATCTATATAGGAGAGAACAGAGGGAAACCTAAAAATAAGAACTGCTACTGTAAACGAACGCTTCAACCTAGAAGAACAAAATTTGGTGAGCCAAGTGGGATTTGTGTAATTGTCATTACCACCAAGTATCATCAAGATTGGGCGAAAAAATATTTGTTGTTATTTCGGAAACTCGTATTTTCTTGGAAGCTTGGCAACCCCTTTCAATGAAAGTGCTTTTCCAAAGTTTGTGCTTTGGGCTACTTGAAGAGGAAACAAATTATAGAGACAAAGCTGAGAACTCTTTTATTTTGTCAAGTTTCAAAGAGCTACTACAAACCATGTTGGATTTAGAGTTCCAAATTCATCTATCTATATAGGATAGAACAGATGGAAACCTAAAAATAAAAACTGCTACTGTAAACAACGCTTCAACCTAGAAGAACAAAATTTGGTGAGCCAAGTGGGATTTGTGTACTTGTCATTACCACCACGTATCATCCAGACTGGGTGAAAAAATATTTGTTGGTATTTCGGAAACTCATAATTTCTTGTTAGCTTGGCAACCCCTGTCAATGAAAGTGCTTTTACACAGTCTTTCTTAGGGCTACTTGAAGAGGAAAGAAATTATAGAGACAAAACTGAGAACTCCTTTATTTTGTCAAGTTTCAAAGAGCTACTACAAACCATGGTGGATTTAGAGTTCCCAATTCATCTATCTACATAGGAGAGAACAGAGTGAAACCTAAACATAAAAACTGCTACTCTAGACGAACGCTTCAACCTAGAAGAACAAAATTTGGTGAGCCAAGTGGGATTTGTGTACTGATCATTACCACCAAGTATCATCAAGATTGGGTGAAAAAATATTTGCTGGTATTTCGGAAACTCGTTATTTCTTGGAAGCTTGGCAACCCCTCTCAATTAAAGTGATTTTCCACAGTCTGTGCCTAGGGCTACTTGAAGAGAAAACAAACAATAGAGACAAAACTGAGAACTCCTTTATTTTGTCAAGTTTCAAAGAGCTACTACAAACCATGTTGGATTTAGAGTTCCAAATTCATGTTTCTATATAGGAGAGAACAGAGGAAAACCTAAAAATAAAAACTGCTACAGTAAATGAACGCTTCAACCTAGAAGAAAAAAATTTGGTGAGCCAAGTGGGATTTGTGTACCGATCATTACCACCACGTATCAACAAGATTGGGTGAAAAAATATTTGCTGGTATTTCGGAAACTCGTAATTTCTTTGAAGCTTGGCAACCCCTTTCAATGAAAGTGCTTTTCCACAGTCTCTGCTTAGGGCTACTTGAATAGGAAACAAATCATAAAGACAAAACTGAGAACTAGTTTTTTTTTCAAGTTTCAAAGAGCTACTACAAACCATGGTTGATTTAGAGTTCCAAAGTCATCTATCTATATAGGAGAGAACACAGGGAAACCTAAAAATAAAAACTGCTACTGTCAACGAACGCTCCAACCTAGAAGAACTAAATTTGGTGACCCAAGTGGGATTTGTGTACTTTTCATTAAAGCCAAGTATCATCAAGATTGGGTTAAAAAATATATGCTGGTATTTCGGAAACTCATAATTTCTTGGAAATTTGGCAACCCATTTCAATGAAAGTGCTTTTCCAAAGTCTCTGCTTTGGGCTACTTGAAGAGACACAAATTATAGAGACAAAGCTGAGAACTCTTTTATTTTGTCAAGTTTCAAAGAGCTACTACAAACCATGTTGGATTTAGAGTTCCAAATTCATCTATCTAGGTAGGAATTAACAGAGTGAAACCTAACATAAAAACTGTTACTGTAGACGAACACTTCAACCTAGAAGAACAAACATTGGTGAGCCAAGTGGGATTTGTGTACTGATCATTACCACCAATTATCATCAAGATTGGGTGAAATAATATTTGCTGGTATTTCAGAAACTCGTTATTTCTTAGAAGCTTGGCAACCCCTCTCAATGAAAGTGCTTTTCCACAGTCTCTGCCCAGGGCTACCTGAAGAGGAAACAAACCATAGATACAAAACTGAGAACTCCTTTATTTTGTCAAGTTTCAATGAGCTACTAGAAACCATGTTGGATTTAGAGTTCCAAATTCATCTATCTACATAGGAGAGAACAGAGTGAAACCTAAACATAAAAACTGCTACTCTAGACGAACGCTTCAACCTAGAAGAACAAAATTTGGTGAGCCAAGTGGGATTTGTGTACTGATCATTACCACCAAGTATCATCAAGATTGGGTGAAAAAATATTTGCTGGTATTTCGGAAACTCGTTATTTCTTGGAAGCTTGGCAACCCCTCTCAATTAAAGTGATTTTCCACAGTCTGTGCCTAGGGCTACTTGAAGAGAAAACAAACAATAGAGACAAAACTGAGAACTCCTTTATTTTGTCAAGTTTCAAAGAGCTACTACAAACCATGTTGGATTTAGAGTTCCAAATTCATGTTTCTATATAGGAGAGAACAGAGGAAAACCTAAAAATAAAAACTGCTACAGTAAATGAACGCTTCAACCTAGAAGAAAAAAATTTGGTGAGCCAAGTGGGATTTGTGTACCGATCATTACCACCACGTATCAACAAGATTGGGTGAAAAAATATTTGCTGGTATTTCGGAAACTCGTAATTTCTTTGAAGCTTGGCAACCCCTTTCAATGAAAGTGCTTTTCCACAGTCTCTGCTTAGGGCTACTTGAATAGGAAACAAATCATAAAGACAAAACTGAGAACTAGTTTTTTTTTTCAAGTTTCAAAGAGCTACTACAAACCATGGTTGATTTAGAGTTCCAAAGTCATCTATCTATATAGGAGAGAACACAGGGAAACCTAAAAATAAAAACTGCTACTGTCAACGAACGCTCCAACCTAGAAGAACTAAATTTGGTGACCCAAGTGGGATTTGTGTACTTTTCATTAAAGCCAAGTATCATCAAGATTGGGTTAAAAAATATATGCTGGTATTTCGGAAACTCATAATTTCTTGGAAATTTGGCAACCCATTTCAATGAAAGTGCTTTTCCAAAGTCTCTGCTTTGGGCTACTTGAAGAGACACAAATTATAGAGACAAAGCTGAGAACTCTTTTATTTTGTCAAGTTTCAAAGAGCTACTACAAACCATGTTGGATTTAGAGTTCCAAATTCATCTATCTAGGTAGGAATTAACAGAGTGAAACCTAAACATAAAAACTGTTACTGTAGACGAACACTTCAACCTAGAAGAACAAACATTGGTGAGCCAAGTGGGATTTGTGTACTGATCATTACCACCAATTATCATCAAGATTGGGTGAAATAATATTTGCTGGTATTTCAGAAACTCGTTATTTCTTAGAAGCTTGGCAACCCCTCTCAATGAAAGTGCTTTTCCACAGTCTCTGCCCAGGGCTACCTGAAGAGGAAACAAACCATAGATACAAAACTGAGAACTCCTTTATTTTGTCAAGTTTCAATGAGCTACTAGAAACCATGTTGGATTTAGAGTTCCAAATTCATCTATCTACATAGGAGAGAACAGAGTGAAACCTAAACATAAAAACTGCTACTCTAGACGAACGCTTCAACCTAGAAGAACAAAATTTGGTGAGCCAAGTGGGATTTGTGTACTGATCATTACCACCAAGTATCATCAAGATTGGGTGAAAAAATATTTGCTGGTATTTCGGAAACTCGTTATTTCTTGGAAGCTTGGCAACCCCTCTCAATTAAAGTGATTTTCCACAGTCTGTGCCTAGGGCTACTTGAAGAGAAAACAAACAATAGAGACAAAACTGAGAACTCCTTTATTTTGTCAAGTTTCAAAGAGCTACTACAAACCATGTTGGATTTAGAGTTCCAAATTCATGTTTCTATATAGGAGAGAACAGAGGAAAACCTAAAAATAAAAACTGCTACAGTAAATGAACGCTTCAACCTAGAAGAACAAAATTTGGTGAGCCAAGTGGGATTTGTGTACTTGTCATTACCACCAAGTATCATCAAGATTGGGTGAAAAAATATTTGCTGGAATTTCGGAAACTCGTTATTTCTTAGAAGCTTGGCAACCCCTCTCAAAGAAAGTGCTTTTCCACAGTCTGTGCCTAGGGATACTTGAAGGGGAAATAAACCATAAAGGCAAAACTGAGAACTCCTTTATTTTGTCAAGTTTCAAAAAGCTTCTACAAACCATGTTGGATTTAGAGTTCCAAATTCATCTATCTATATAGGAGAGAACAGAGGGAAACCTAAAAATAAGAACTGCTACTGTAAACGAACGCTTCAACCTAGAAGAACAAAATTTGGTGAGCCAAGTGGGATTTGTGTAATTGTCATTACCACCAAGTATCATCAAGATTGGGCGAAAAAATATTTGTTGTTATTTCGGAAACTCGTATTTTCTTGGAAGCTTGGCAACCCCTTTCAATGAAGTGCTTTTCCAAAGTTTGTGCTTTGGGCTACTTGAAGAGGAAACAAATTATAGAGACAAAGCTGAGAACTCTTTTATTTTGTCAAGTTTCAAAGAGCTACTACAAACCATGTTGGATTTAGAGTTCCAAATTCATCTATCTATATAGGATAGAACAGATGGAAACCTAAAAATAAAAACTGCTACTGTAAACAACGCTTCAACCTAGAAGAACAAAATTTGGTGAGCCAAGTGGGATTTGTGTACTTGTCATTACCACCACGTATCATCCAGACTGGGTGAAAAAATATTTGTTGGTATTTCGGAAACTCATAATTTCTTGTTAGCTTGGCAACCCCTGTCAATGAAAGTGCTTTTACACAGTCTTTCTTAGGGCAATTTTTTTTTTTTTTTGTTAATTTTTTATTTTTAATTTTTTTTTTTTTTTTTAATGTTTTATTATTTTTTTTCACTCTCACTGTGTTTTAGAGTTCCCAATTCATCTATCTACATAGGAGAGAACAGAGTGAAACCTAAACATAAAAACTGCTACTCTAGACGAACGCTTCAACCTAGAAGAACAAAATTTGGTGAGCCAAGTGGGATTTGTGTACTGATCATTACCACCAAGTATCATCAAGATTGGGTGAAAAAATATTTGCTGGTATTTCGGAAACTCGTTATTTCTTGGAAGCTTGGCAACCCCTCTCAATTAAAGTGATTTTCCACAGTCTGTGCCTAGGGCTACTTGAAGAGAAAACAAACAATAGAGACAAAACTGAGAACTCCTTTATTTTGTCAAGTTTCAAAGAGCTACTACAAACCATGTTGGATTTAGAGTTCCAAATTCATGTTTCTATATAGGAGAGAACAGAGGAAAACCTAAAAATAAAAACTGCTACAGTAAATGAACGCTTCAACCTAGAAGAAAAAAATTTGGTGAGCCAAGTGGGATTTGTGTACCGATCATTACCACCACGTATCAACAAGATTGGGTGAAAAAATATTTGCTGGTATTTCGGAAACTCGTAATTTCTTTGAAGCTTGGCAACCCCTTTCAATGAAAGTGCTTTTCCACAGTCTCTGCTTAGGGCTACTTGAATAGGAAACAAATCATAAAGACAAAACTGAGAACTAGTTTTTTTTTCAAGTTTCAAAGAGCTACTACAAACCATGGTTGATTTAGAGTTCCAAAGTCATCTATCTATATAGGAGAGAACACAGGGAAACCTAAAAATAAAAACTGCTACTGTCAACGAACGCTCCAACCTAGAAGAACTAAATTTGGTGACCCAAGTGGGATTTGTGTACTTTTCATTAAAGCCAAGTATCATCAAGATTGGGTTAAAAAATATATGCTGGTATTTCGGAAACTCATAATTTCTTGGAAATTTGGCAACCCATTTCAATGAAAGTGCTTTTCCAAAGTCTCTGCTTTGGGCTACTTGAAGAGACACAAATTATAGAGACAAAGCTGAGAACTCTTTTATTTTGTCAAGTTTCAAAGAGCTACTACAAACCATGTTGGATTTAGAGTTCCAAATTCATCTATCTAGGTAGGAATTAACAGAGTGAAACCTAAACATAAAAACTGTTACTGTAGACGAACACTTCAACCTAGAAGAACAAACATTGGTGAGCCAAGTGGGATTTGTGTACTGATCATTACCACCAATTATCATCAAGATTGGGTGAAATAATATTTGCTGGTATTTCAGAAACTCGTTATTTCTTAGAAGCTTGGCAACCCCTCTCAATGAAAGTGCTTTTCCACAGTCTCTGCCCAGGGCTACCTGAAGAGGAAACAAACCATAGATACAAAACTGAGAACTCCTTTATTTTGTCAAGTTTCAATGAGCTACTAGAAACCATGTTGGATTTAGAGTTCCAAATTCATCTATCTACATAGGAGAGAACAGAGTGAAACCTAAACATAAAAACTGCTACTCTAGACGAACGCTTCAACCTAGAAGAACAAAATTTGGTGAGCCAAGTGGGATTTGTGTACTGATCATTACCACCAAGTATCATCAAGATTGGGTGAAAAAATATTTGCTGGTATTTCGGAAACTCGTTATTTCTTGGAAGCTTGGCAACCCCTCTCAATTAAAGTGATTTTCCACAGTCTGTGCCTAGGGCTACTTGAAGAGAAAACAAACAATAGAGACAAAACTGAGAACTCCTTTATTTTGTCAAGTTTCAAAGAGCTACTACAAACCATGTTGGATTTAGAGTTCCAAATTCATGTTTCTATATAGGAGAGAACAGAGGAAAACCTAAAAATAAAAACTGCTACAGTAAATGAACGCTTCAACCTAGAAGAAAAAAATTTGGTGAGCCAAGTGGGATTTGTGTACCGATCATTACCACCACGTATCAACAAGATTGGGTGAAAAAATATTTGCTGGTATTTCGGAAACTCGTAATTTCTTTGAAGCTTGGCAACCCCTTTCAATGAAAGTGCTTTTCCACAGTCTCTGCTTAGGGCTACTTGAATAGGAAACAAATCATAAAGACAAAACTGAGAACTAGTTTTTTTTTCAAGTTTCAAAGAGCTACTACAAACCATGGTTGATTTAGAGTTCCAAAGTCATCTATCTATATAGGAGAGAACACAGGGAAACCTAAAAATAAAAACTGCTACTGTCAACGAACGCTCCAACCTAGAAGAACTAAATTTGGTGACCCAAGTGGGATTTGTGTACTTTTCATTAAAGCCAAGTATCATCAAGATTGGGTTAAAAAATATATGCTGGTATTTCGGAAACTCATAATTTCTTGGAAATTTGGCAACCCATTTCAATGAAAGTGCTTTTCCAAAGTCTCTGCTTTGAGCTACTTGAAGAGACACAAATTATAGAGACAAAGCTGAGAACTCTTTTATTTTGTCAAGTTTCAAAGAGCTACTACAAACCATGTTGGATTTAGAGTTCCAAATTCATCTATCTAGGTAGGAATTAACAGAGTGAAACCTAAACATAAAAACTGTTACTGTAGACGAACACTTCAACCTAGAAGAACAAACATTGGTGAGCCAAGTGGGATTTGTGTACTGATCATTACCACCAATTATCATCAAGATTGGGTGAAATAATATTTGCTGGTATTTCAGAAACTCGTTATTTCTTAGAAGCTTGGCAACCCCTCTCAATGAAAGTGCTTTTCCACAGTCTCTGCCCAGGGCTACCTGAAGAGGAAACAAACCATAGATACAAAACTGAGAACTCCTTTATTTTGTCAAGTTTCAATGAGCTACTAGAAACCATGTTGGATTTAGAGTTCCAAATTCATCTATCTATATCAGAGAGAACAGAGTGAAACCTAAGAATAAAAACTGCTACTGTAGACGAACGCGTTAACCTAGAGGAAGAAAATTTGGTTAGCCAAGTGGGACTTGTGTACTGATCATTACCAAAAGTATTATCAAGATTGGGTGAAAAAATATTTGCTGGTATTTCGGAAACTCGTTATTTCTTACAAGCTTGGCAAACCCTCTCAATGAAAGTGCTTTTCCACAGTCTGTGCCTAGGGCTACTTGAAGAGGAAAAAACCATAGACACAAAACTGAGAACTCCTTTATTGTGTCAAGTTTCAAAGAGCTACTAGAAATCATGTTGGATTTAGAGTTTCAAATTCATCTATCAATATAGGAGAGAACAGAGTGAATCCTAAAAATAAAAACTGCTAATGTAAACGAACACTTCAACATAGAAGAACAAAATTTGGTGAGCCAAGTGGGATTTGTGTACTTGTCGTTACCACCAAGTATCATCAAGATAGGGAGAAAAAATATTTGCTTTTATTTCGGAAACTCGTTATTTCTTAGAAGCTTGGCAACGCCTCTCAATGTAAGTGATTTTCCATAGTCTGTGCCTAGGTCTACTTGAAGAGGAAACAAACCATAGAGACAAAACTGAGAACTCCTTTATTGTGTCAAGTGTCAAAAAGCTACTAGAAACCATGTTGGATTTAGAGTTCCAAATTCATCTATCTATATAGGAGGAACAGAGTGAAACCTAAAAATAAAAACTGCTATTGAAAATGAACGCTTCAACCTAGAAGAACAAAATTTCTTGAGCCAAGTAGGATTTGTGTACTTGTCATTACCACCACGTATCATAAAGATTGGGTGAAAAAATATTTGCTGGTATTTCAGAAACTCGTTATTTCTTAGAAGCTTGGTAACCCCTCTCAATGAAAGTGCTTTTCCACAGTCTGATACTAGGGCTACTTGAATGGGAAACAAACCAAAAAGACAAAACTGAGAACTCCTTTATTTTGTCAAGTTTCAAAAAGCTACAACAAACCATGTTGGATTTAGAGTTCCAAATTCATCTGTCTATATAGGAGAGAACAGAGGAAAACCTAAAAATAAAAACTGCTGCAGTAAATGAACGCTTCAACCTAGAGGAACAATATTTGGTGAGCCAAGTGGGATTTGCTTCCTTGTCATTACCACCACGTATCATCCAGATTGGGTTAAAAATTATTTGCTGGTATTTCGGAAACTCATAATTTCTTGGAAGCTTGGCAACCGCTGTCAATGAAAGTGCTTTTCCACAGTCTCTTCCAGGGCTACTTGAAGAGGAAAGAAATTATAGAGACAAAACTGAGAACTCCTTTATTTTGTCAAGTTTCAAAGAGCTACTACATACCATGTTGGATTTAGAGTTCCAAATTCATCTATCTACATAGGAGAGAACAGAGTGAAACCTAAACATAAAAACTGCTATTGTAGACGAACGCTTCAACCTAGAAGAACAAAATTTGGTGAGCCAAGTGGGATTAGTGTACTTATTATTACAACCAAGTATCATCAAGATTGGGTGAAAAAATATTTGCTGGTTTTTAGGAAACTCGTTATTTCTTAGAAGCTTGGCAACCCGTCTCAATGAAAGTGCGTTTCCACAGTCTGTGCCTAGGGCTACTTGAAGGGGAAACAAACCATAGAGACAAAACTGAGAACTCCTTTATTTTGTCAAATTTCAAAGAGCTACTAGAAACCATGTTGGATTTAGAGTTCCAAATTCATCTATCTACATAGGAGAGAACATTGTGAAACCTAAAATTAAAACTGCTATTGTAAACGAACGCTTCAAACTAGAAGAACAAAATTTGTTGAGCCAAGTAAAATTTGTGTACTTGTCATTACCACCACGTATCATCAAGATTTGGAGAAAAAATATTTGCTGGTTTTTAGGAATCTCGTTATTTCGTAGAAGCTTGGCAATCCCCTCTCAATGTAAGTGCGTTTCCACAGTCTGTGCCTAGGGCTACTTGAAGGGGCAACAAACCTAGAGACAAAACTGAGAACTCCTTTATTTTGTCAAGTTTCAAAGAGCTACTACAAACCATGTTGGATTTAGAGTTCCGAATTCATCTATCTATATAGGAGAGAACAGAGTAAAACCTAAAAATAAAAAAAAATGCTACAGTAAATGAACGCTTCAACCTAGAAGAACAAAATTTGGTGAGCCAAGTGGGATTTGTGTACTTGTCATTACCACCACGTATCATCCAGATTGGGTTAAAAAATATTTGCTGGTATTTCGGAAACTCGTAATATCTTGGAAGCTTGGCAAACCCTGTCAATGAAAGTGCTTTTCCACAGTCTCTGCTTAGGGCTACTTGAAGGGGAAACAAATAACAGAGATAAAACTGAGAACTCCTTTATTTTGTCAAGTTTCAAAGAGCTACTACAAACCAGGTTGGATTTAGAGTTCCAAATTCATCTATCCATATAGGAGAGAACATAGTGAAACCTAAAAATAAAAACTGCTATTGTAAACGAACGCTTCAACCTAGAAGAACAAAATTTGTTGAGCCAAGTAAAATTTGTGTACTTGTCATTACGACCACGTATAATCAAGATTGGGTGAAAAATATTTGCTTGTTTTTCTGAAACTCCTTATTTCTTAGAAGCTTGGCAACACCTCTGAATGAAAGTGCTTTTCCACAGTCTGTGCCTAGGGCTACATGAAGGGAAACAAACCATAGAGACAAAACTGAGAACTTTTTTATTTTGTCAAGTTTCAAAGAGCTACTACTAACCATGTTGGATTTAGAGTTCCAAATTCAACTATCTATATAGGAGAGAACAGAGGAAAACCTAAAAATAAAACCTGCTACAGTAAATGAACTCTTCAAACTAAAAGAACAAAATTTGGTGAGACAAGTGGGATTTGTGTACCGATCATTACCACCACGTATCATCAAGATTCGGTATAAAAAATAATTGCTGGTGTTTCGGAAACTTGTTATTTCTTGGAAGCTTGGCAACCCCTTTCAATGAAAGTGCTTTTCCACAGTCTCTGCTAAGGGCTACTTGAAGAGGAAAGAAATTATAAAGACAAAAATGAGAACTAGTTTTTTTTTTCAAGTTTCAAATAGCTACTACAAACCATGGTTGATTTAGAGTTCCAAAGTCATCTATCTATATAGAAGAGAACAGAGGGAAACCTAAAAATAAAAACTGCTACTGTAAACGAACGCTTCAACCTAGTAGAACAAAATTTGTTGAGCCAAGTGGGTTTTGTTTACTTGTCATTACCACAATGTATCATCCAGATTGGGTTAAAAAATATTTGCTGCTATTTCAGAAACTCGTAATTTATTGGAAGCTTGGCAAACCCTGTCAATGAAAGTGCATTTCCACAGTCTCTGCTTAGGGCTACTTGTAGGGGAAACAAACCATAGATACAAAACTGAGAACTCCTTTATTTTGTTTAGTTTCAAAGAGCTACTACAAACCATGCTGGATTTAGAGTTCCAAATTCATCTATCTATATAGGAGAGAACAGAGGGAAACCTAAAAATAAAAACTGCTACTGTAGATGAACGCTTAAACATAGAAGAACAGAATTTGGTGAGGAAGTGGGATTTCTGTCCTGATCATTACCACCAAGTATCATCAGGATTGGGTGAAAAAATATCTGCTGTATTTAGGAAACTCCTTATTTCTTAGAAGTTTGGCAATCCCTCTCAATGAAAGTGCTTTTCCACAGTCTGTGCCTAGGGATACTTGAAGAGGTAACAAACCATTGAGACAAAACTGAGAACTCCTTTATTTGGTCAAGTTTCAAAGAGCTACTACAAACGACGTTGGATTTAGAGTTCCAAATTCATCTATCTATATAAGAGAGAACAGAGTGAAACCTACATATAAAATCTGCTACTGTACACGAACGCTTCAACATAGAAGAATACAATTTGGTGAGCCAAGTGGTTTTTGTGTACTGATCATTACCACCAAGTATCATTAAGACTGGGTGAAAAAATATTTGCTGGTATTTCGGAAAATCGTTATTTCTTAGAAGCTTGACAACCCCTCTCAATGTAAGTGCTTTTCCACAGTCTGTGCCTAGGGCTACATGAAGAGGAAACGAACCATAGAGACAAAACTGAGAAATGCTTTATTTTGCCAAGTTTCAAAGAGCTACTACAAACCATGTTGGATTTAGAGTTCCAAATTCATCTATCTATATAGGAGAGAACAGAGGGAAATATAAATATAAAAATTGCTACTGTAGACGAAGGCTTAAACCTAGAAGAACACAATGTGGTGAGCAAAGTGGGATTTATGTACTGATCATTACCACAACTATCATCAAGATTGGGTGAAAAAATATTTGCTGGTATTTCGGAAACTCGTTATTTCTTGGAAGCTTGGCAACCCCTCTCTGAAAGTGCTTTTCCACAGTCTGTGCCTAGGGCTACTTGAACAGGAAACAAACCATAGAGACAAAACTGAGAACTACTTTATTTTGTCAAGTTTCAAAGAGCTACTACAAACCATGTTGGATTTAGAGTTCCAAATTGATCTATCTATATGAGAGAACAGATTGAAACCTACATATAAAAACTGCTACTGTAGACGAACGCTTCAACCTAAAAGAAAAAAATTTGGTGAGCCAAGTGGGATTTGTTTACTGAGAACTCATTTATTTTGTCAAGTTTCAAAAAGCTACTACAAACCATGTTGGATTTAGAGTTCCAAATTCATCTATCAATATAGGAGAGAACAGAGAAAAACCTAAAAATATTAACTGCTACTGTAAACGAACGCTTCAACCTAGAAGAACAAAATTTGGTGAGCCCAGTGGTATTTGTGTACTGATTATTACCACCAATTATCATCAAGATTCGGTGAAAAAGTATTTGCTTGTATTTCGGAAACTCGTTATTTCTTGGAAGCTTGGCAACCGCTTTCAATGAAAGTGCTTTTCCACAGTCTGTGCCTAGGTCTACTTGAAAAGGAAACAAACCATAGAGACAAAACTGAGAACTACTTTATTTTGTCAAGTTTCGAAGAGCTACTACAAACGACTTTGGATTTAGAGTTCCAAATTCATCTATCTATATAGGAGACAACAGAGTGAAACATAATATAAAAATTGCAACTGTAGATGAACGCTTAAAACTAGAAGAACACAATTTGGTGAGCCAAGTGGGATTTATGTACTGATCATTACCACCAAGTATCATCAAGATTGGGTGAAAAAATAATTGCAGGTATTTCAGAAACTCGTTATTTCTTGGAAGCTTGGCAACCCCTTTCAATGAAAGTGCTTTTCCACAGTCTGTGCCTAGGGCTACTTGAACAGGAAACAAACCATAGAGACAAAACTGAGAACTACTTTATTTTGTCATGTTTCAAAGAGCTACTACAAACCATGTTGGATTATAGTTCCAAATTGATCTATCTATATGAGAGAACAGAGTGAAACCTACATATAAAAACTGCTACTGTGGACGTACGCTTCAACCTAGAAGAACACAATTTAGTGAGCCAAGTGGGATTTGTTTACTGATCATTACCACCACGTATCATCAAGATTGGGTGAACAAATATATGCTGGTATTTGGGAAACTCGCTATTTCTTAGAAGCTCGTCAACCCCTCTCAATGAACGTGCTTTTCCACAGTCTGTGCCTGGGCTACTGGAAGAGGAAATAAACCATCCAGACAAAACTGAGAACTCCATTAGTTTGTCAAGTTTCAAAGAACTACTACAAACCATGTTGGATTTAGAGTTCCAAATTCATCTATATATATATAGGAGAGAACAGATTGAAACCTAAGTATAAAAACTGCTACTGTAGACGAACTCTTCAACCTAGAAGAAAAAAATTTGGTGAGCCATGTGGGATTTGTGTACTTGTCATTACCACCACGTGTCATCAAGTTTGGGTGAAAAAATATTTTCTGGTATTTCGGAAACTCGTTATTTCTTAGAAGCTTGGAAACCCCTCTCAATTAAAAGGCTTTTCCATAGTCTCTGCTTAGGTCTACTTGAAGAGGAAACAAACCATAGAGACAAAATTGAGAACTACTATATTTTGTAAAGTTTCAAAGAGCTACTGCAAACCATGTTGGATTTAGAGTTCCATATTCATCTATCTATATAGGAGACAACAGAGGGACAACTAAAAATATAAACTGCTAGAGTAAACGAACGATTCAAATTAGAAAAAAAAATTTGGTGAGTCAAGTGAGATTTATGTACCGATCATTACCACCAAGTATCATCAAGGTTGTGTGAAAAAATATTTGCTGGTATTTCGAAAACTCATTATTTCTTAGAAGCTTGGAAACCCCTCTCAATTAAAGTGTTTTCCATAGTCTCTGCTTAGGTCTACTTGAAGAGAAAAAAACCATAGAGACAAAATTGAGAACTACTTTATTTTGTAAAGTTTCAAAGAGATACTACAAACCATGTTGGATTTACTGTTCCAAATTCATCTATCTACATAGGAGAGAACACAGGGAAACCTAAATATAAAAACTGCTACTGAAGACGAACGCTTCAACATAGAAGAACAAAATTTGGTGAGCCAGGTGGGATTTGTGTAATGATCATTACCACCAAGTATCATTAAGATTGGGTGAAAAAATATTTGCTGGTATTTCGGAAACTTGTTATTTCTTAGGAGCTTGGCAACCCCTCTCAATAAAAGTGCTTTTCCACAGTGTGTGCGAAGGGCTATTTGAAGAGGAAACAAACCATAGAGACAAAACTGAGATCTCCTTAATTTTGCCAAGTTTCAAAGAGCTACTACAAACCATGTTGGATTTAAAGTTCCAAATTCATCTATCTATATAGGAGAGAACAGAGGGAAACCTAAAAATATAAACTGCTACAGTAAACGAACTCTTCAAATTAGAAGAAAAAATTTGGAGAGTCAAGTGAGATTTGTGTACCGATCATTACCACCAAGTATCATCAAGATTGTGTGAAAAAATATTTGCTAGTATTTCGGAAACTCGTTATTTCTTGGAAGCTTGGCAACACCTTTAAATGAGAGTGCTTTTCCACAGTCTCTGCTTATGGCTACTTGAAGAGGAAACAAACCATAGAGCCAAAACTGAGAACTACTTTTTTTTGTCAAGATTCAAAGAGCTACTACAAACCATGTTGAATTTAGAGTTCTAAATTCATCTATCTATATAGGAGAGAACAGAGGGAAACCTATATATAAAAACTGCTGCTGTAGACGAACGCTTCAACCTAGAAGAACACAATTTGGTGAGCCAATGGGATTTGTGTACTGATCATTACCACCAAGTATCATCAAGATTGGGTTAAAAAATATTTGCTGGTATTTCGGAAACTCGTAATTTCTTGGAAGCTTGGCAACCCCTTTCAATGAAAGTGCTTTTCCACAGTCTCTGCTTAGGGCTACTTAAAGAGGAAACAAATCATAGAGACAAAACGGAGAACTACTTTTTTGTCAAGTTTCAAAGAGCGACTACAAACCATGTTGGATTTAGAGTTCCAAATTCATCAATCTATGTAGGAGAGAACAGAGGGAAACCTAAACTTAAAAACGACTACTGTAGATGAACGCTTCAACCTAGAAGAACAAAATTTGGTGAGCCAAGTGGGATTTGTGTACTTGTCATTACCACCACGTATCATCAAGATTGGGTAAAAAAATATTTGCTGTTATTTCGGAAACTCGTTATTTCTTAGAAGCTTGGCAACCCCTCTCAACCAAAGTGCTTTTCCACAGTCTGTGCCTAGGGCTACTTGAAGAGAAAACAAACAATAGAGACAAAACTGAGAACTACTTTATTTTGTCAAGTTTCAAAGAGCTACTACAAACGACTTTGGATTTAGAGTTCCAAATTCATCTATCTATGTAAGAGAGAACAGAGTGAAACCTACATATATAATCTGCTACTATAGACGAACGCTTCAACCTAGAAGAACAGAATTTGGTGAGCCAAGTGGGATTTGTGTCCTGACCATTACCACCAAGTATCATCAAGATTGGGTAAAAAAATATTCGCTGGTATTTCAGAAACTCGTTATTTCTTAGAAGCTTGGCAACCCCTTTCAATGAAAGTGCTTTTCCACAGTCTCTGCTTAGGGCTACTTGAAGAGGAAACAAACCATAGAGACAAAACTGAGAACTACTTTTTTTTTGTCAAGTTTCAAGGAGCTCCTACAAACCATGCTGCATTTAGAGTTCCAAAATCGTCTATCTATATAGGAGAGAAGAGAGTGAAACCTAAAAATAAAAACTGCTAGTTGAAACGAACGCTTCAGCCTAGAAGAATAAAATTTGGTGAGCCATGTGGGATTTGTGTACTTGTCATTACCACCACGTATGATCAAGATTGGGTAAAAAAATATTTGGTGGTATTTCGGAAACACGTTATTTCTTGGAAGCTTGGCAACCCCTTTCAATGAAAGTGCTTTTCCACAGTCTCTACTTAGTGCTACTTGAAGAGGAAACAAATTATACAGACAAACATGAGAACTCCTTTATTTTGTCAAGTTTCAAAGAGCTACCACAAACCATGTTGGATTTAGAGTTCCAAATTCATCTATCAACATAGGAGAGAACAGATTGAAACCTAAATATAAAAACTGCTATTGTAGACGAACGCTTCAACCTAGAAGAACAAAATTTGGTGAGCTAAGTGGGATTTTGTACTGATCATTACCAACAAGTATCATCACGTTTGGGTGAAAAAATATTTGCTGGTATTTCGGAAACTGGTTATTTCTTAGAAGCTTGGCAACCCCTCTCAATGAAAGTGCTTTTCCACAGTCTCTGCCCAGGGATACTTGAAAAGAAAACAAACCATAGATACAAAACTGAGAATTACTATTTTTGTCAAGTTTCAAAGAGCTACTACAAACCATGTTGGATTTAGAGTTCCAAATTCATCTATCTATAGGAGAGAACAGAGTGAAACCAAAAATAAAAACTGCAACTGTAAACGAATGCTTCAACCTAGATAAACAAAATTTGTTGAGCCAAGAGGGATTTGTGTACTTCTCATTTCCCCCACGTTTCATCAAGATTGGGTGAAAAAATATTTGCTGGTATTTCAGAAACTCGTAATTTCTTGGAAGCTTGGCAAGCTTTTTCAATGAAAGTGCTTTTACACAGTCTCTGGCTAGGGCTAGTTGAAGAGGAAACAAGCCATAGAGACAAAACTGAGAACTCCTTTATTTTGTCAAGTTTCAAAGAGCTACTACAAACCATGTTGGATTTAGAGTTCCAAATTCATCTATCTATATAGGAGAGAATAGATTGAAACCTAAAAATATAAACTGCTAAGGTAAACGAACGCTTCAACCTAGAAGAACACAATTTGGTGAGCCAAGTGGGATTTGTGTACTTGTCATTACCACCAAGTATCATCAAGATTGGGTGAAAAAATATTTGCTGGTATTTAGGAAACTCGTTATTTCTTAGAAGCCTGGCAACCAATCTCAATGAAAGTGCTTTTCCACAGTCTGTGCCTAGTGCTACTTGAGGAGGAAACAATGAATAAAGACAAACCTTAGAACTCCTTCATTTTGTAAAGTTTCAAACAGCTACTACAAACCATTTTGGATTTAGAGTTCCAAATTCATCTATCTATATGGAAGAGAACAGAGTGAAACCTACAAATAAAATCTGCTATTGTAAACGAACGCTTCAACCTAGAAGACACAATTTGGTGAGCCAAGTGGTATTTGTGTACTGATCATTACCACCAGGATCATCAAGATTGGTTAAAAAAATATTTGCTGGTATTTTGGAAACTCGTTATTTCTTAGAAGCTTGGCAACAACTCCCAATGAAAGTGCTTTTCCACAGTCTGTGCCTAGTGCTACTTGAAGAGGAAACAAACCATACAGACAAAACTGAGAACTCCTTTATTTTGTCAAGTATCAGAGAGATACTACAAACCATGTTGATTTTAGAGTTCCAAATTCATCTATCTATATAGGAGAGAACAGAGTGAAACCTAAAAATAAAAACTGCTACTGTAAACGAACACTTCAACCTAGAAGAACACAATTTGGTGAGCCAAGTGGGATTTGTGTACTTGTCATTACCACCAAGTATCATCAAGATTGGGTGAAAAAATATTTGCTGGTATTTCGGAAACTCGTAAATTCTTAGAAGCTTGGCAACCCCTTTCAATGAAAGTGCTTTTCCACAGTCTGTGCCTAGGGCTACTTTAAGAGGAAACAAATCAAAGAGACAAAACTGAGAACTCTTTTATTTTGTCAAGTTTCAAAGAGCTACTACAAACCATGTTGGATTTAGAGTTCCATATTCATCTATCTATATAAGAGAGAACAGAGTGAAACCTAAATATAAAAACTGCTACTGTAGACGAACGCTTCAACGTAGAAGAATAAAATTTGGTGAGCCAAGTGGGATCTGTGTACTTGTCATTACCACCAAGTATCATCAAGATTGGGTGAAAAAATATTTGCTGGAATTTCGGAAACTCGTAATTTCTTAGAAGCTTGGCAACCCCTTTCAATGAAAGTGCTTTTCCACAGTCTGTGCCTAGGGCTACTTTAAGAGGAAACAAATGAAAGAGACAAAACTGAGAACTCTTTTATTTTGTCAAGTTTCAAAGAGCTACTACAAACCATGTTGGATTTAGAGTTCCATATTCATCTATCTATATAAGAGAGAACAGAGTGAAACCTAAATATAAAAACTGCTACTGTAGACGAACGCTTCAACGTAGAAGAATAAAATTTGGTGAGCCAAGTGGGATTTGTGTACTTGTCATTACCACCAAGTATCATCAAGATTGGGTGAAAAAATATTTGCTGGAATTTCGGACACTCCTTATTGATTAGAAGCTTTGCAACCCCTTTTCAATGAAAGTGCTTTTCCATAGTCTCTGCTTAGGGCTACTTGAAGAGGAAAAAATCAAAGAGACAGAACTGAGAACTCCTTTATTTTGTCAAGTTTCAAAGAGCTACTACAAACCATGTTGGATTTAGACTTCCAAATTCATCTACCTATGTAGGAGAGAACAGAGGGAGACCTAAAAATATAAACTGCTACTGTAAACGAACGCTTCAACGTAGAAGAACAAAATTTGGTGAGCCAAGTGGGACTTTTGTACTTGTCATTACCACCAAGTATCATCAAGATTGGGTGAAAAAATATTTGCTGGTATTTCGGAAACTCGTAATTTCTTGGAAGCTTGGCAAGCCCTTTCAATGAATGTGCTTTTACACAGTCTCTGCCTAGGGCTACTTGAAGAGGAAACAAGCCATAGAGACAAAACTGAGAACTCCTTTATTTTGTCAAGTTTCAAAGAGCTACTACAAACCATGTTGGATTTAGAGTTCCAAATTCATCTATCTATAAGGAAGAGAACAGAGTGAAACCTAAAAATATAAACTGCTACTGTAAACGAACGCTTCACTCTAGAAGAACACAATTTAGTGAGCCAAGTGGCATTTGTGTACAGATCATTACGACCACGTATCATCAAGATTGGGTGAAAAAATATTTGCTGGTATTTCAGAAACTCGTTAATTCTTAACAGCTTGGCAACGCCTCTCATTGAATGTGCTTTTCCTCAGTCTGTGCCTAGGGCTATTTGAAGAGGAAACAAACCACAGAGACAAAACTGAGAACTTTTTTATTTTGTCAAGTTTCAAAGAGCTACTACAAACCATGTTGGATTTAGAGTTCCAAATTCATCTATCTATATAGGAGAGAACAGAGGGAAACCTAAAAATAAAAACTGCTACTGTAAATGAACGCTTCAACCTAGAAGAGCAATATTTGGTGAGCCAAGTGGCATTTGTGTACTTGTCATTAACACCAAGTATCATCAAGATTCGGTGAAAAAATATTTGCTGGTATTTCGGAAACCCGTAATTTCTTGGGAGCTTGGCAAACCCTTTCAATGAAAGTGCTTTTCCACAGTCTCTGCTGAGGGCTACTAGAAGAGGAAACAAATCATAGACACAAAACTGAGAACTCCTTTATTTTGTCAAGTTTCAAAGAGCTATTACAAACCATGTTGGATTTAGAGTTCCAAATTCATCTATCTATATAGGAGAGAATAGATTGAAACCTAAAAATAAAAACTGCTACTGTAGACGAACGCTTCAACCTAGAAGAACACAATTTGGTGAGCCAAGTGGGATTTGTGTACTGGTCATTACCACCAAGTATCATCAAGATTGGGTGAAACAGTATTTGCTGGTATTTCGGAAACTCGTAATTTGTTGGATTCTTGGCAACTCCTTTCAATGAAAGTGCTTTTCCACAGTCTCTGCTTAGGGCTACTTGAAGAGAAAACAAATCATAGAGACAAAACTGAGAACTACTTTTTATTGTCGAGTTTCAAAGAGCTACTACAAACCATGTTGGATTTAGAGTTCCAAATTAATCTATCTATATAGGAGAGAACAGAGTGAAACCTAAAAATAAAAACTGCTACTGTAAACGAACGCTTCAACCTAGAAGAACACAGTTTGGTGAGCCAAGTGGGATTTGTGTACTGATCATTACCACCACGTATCATCAAGATTGCGTGAAAAAATATTTGCTGGTATTTCGGAAACTCGTTACTTCTTAGAATCTTGGCAACCCCTCTCAATGAAAGTGCTTTTCCACAGTCTGTGCCTAGTGCTACTTGAAGAAGAAACAATGCGTAAAGACAAAACTGAGAACTCCTTTATTTTGTCAAGTTTCAAAGAGCTACTACAATCCATGTTGGATTTAAAGTTCCAAATTCATCTATCTATATAGGAGAGAACAGAGTTAAACCTAAAAATAAAAACTGCTACTGTAAACGAACGCTTAAACTAGAAGAACAAAATTTGGTGAGCCATGTGGGATCTGTGTACTTCTCATTACCACCAAGCATCATCAAGATTGGGTGAAAAATATTTGCTGGTATTTCGGAAACCCGTAATTTCTTGGAAGCTTGGCAACCCCTTTCAATGAAAGTGCTTTTCCACAATCTCTGCCTGGGCTACTTGAAGAGGAAACAAATCATAGAGACAAAATTGAGAACTCCTTTATTTTGTCAAGTTTCAAAGAGCTACTACAACCATGTTGGATTTAGAGTTCCAAATTCATCTAGCTATATAGGAGAGAACAGAGGGAAACCTAAAAATATAAACTGCTACTGTAGACTAACGCTTCAACCTAGAAGAACAAAATTTGGTGAGTCAAGTGGGATTTGTGTACCGATCATTACCACCAAGTATCATCAAGATTGGGTGAAAAAATATTTGCTGGTATTTCGGAAACTCGTTAATTCTTGGAAGCTTGGCAACCCCTTTCAATGAATGTGCTTTTCCACAGTCTCTGCTGAGGGCTACTTGAAGAGGAAACAAACCATAGAGACAATACTGAGAACGACTTTATTTTGTCAAATTTCAAAGAGGTACTACAAACCATGTTGGATTTAGAGTTCCAAATTCATCTATCTATATAGGAGAGAACAGAGGGAAACCTAAAAATAAAAACTGCTACTGTAAACGAACGCTTCAACCTAGAAGAACAAAATTTGGTGAGCCAAGTGGGATTTGTGTACTGATCATGACCACCAAGTATCATCAAGATTGGGTGAAAAAATATTTGCTGGTATTTCGGAAACTCGTTATTTCTTAGAAGCTTGGCAACCCCTTTCAGTGAAAGTGCTGTTCTACACTTTGTGCCTAGGACTACTTGAAGAGGAAACAAACCATAGAGACAAAACTGAGAACTCCTTTATTTGGTCAAGTTTCAAAAAGCTACTACAAACCATATTGGATTTAGAGTTCCAAATTCATCTATCTATATGGGAGATAACAGAGTGAAACCTAAAAATAAAAACTGCTACTGTAAACGAACGCTTCAAAATAGAAGAACACAATTTGGTGAGCCAAGTGGCATTTGTGTACTGATCATTACCACCGCGTAACATCAATATTGGGTGAAAAAATATTTGCTGGTGTTTCGGAAACTCGTTATTTCTTAGAAGCTTGGCAAACCCTCTCAATGAATGTGCTTTTCCCCAGTCTGTGCCTAGGGCTATTTGAAAAGGAAACAAACCATAGAGACAAAAGTTAGAGCTTTTTTATTTTGTCAAGTTTCAAAGATCTACTACAAACCATGTTTGATTTAGAGTTCCAAATTCATCTATCTTTATAGGAGAGAACAGAGGGAAACCTAAAAATAAAAACTGCTACTGTAAACGAACGCTTCAACCTAGAAGAGCAAAATTTTGTGAGCCAAGTGGGATTTGTGTACTTGTCATTACCACCAAGTATCATCAAGATTGGGTGAAAAAATATTTGCTGGTATTTCGGAAACCCGTAATTTTTTGGGAGCTTGGCAAACCCTTTCAATGAAAATGCTTATCCACAGTCTCTGCCTAGGGCTACTTGAAGAGGAAACAAAACATAGAGACAAAACTGAGAACTCCTTTATTTTGTCAAGTTTCAAAGAGCTACTACAAACCATGTTGGATTTAGAGTTCCAAATTCATCTATCTTTATAAGAGAGAACAGAGTGAAACCTAAATATAAAAACTGCTACTGTAGACGAACGCTTAAACCTAGAAGAACAAAATTTGTTGAGCCAAGTGCGATTTGTGGACTTATCATTATCACCAAGTATCATCAAGATTGAGTGAAAAAATATTTGCTCGTGTTTCGGAAACTCATTATTTCGTAGAAGCTTGGCAACCCCTCGCAATGAAAGTGCTTTTCCACAGTCTGTGCATATGGCTACTTGAAGAGGAAACAAACCTTAGAGATAAAACTGAGAACTCCTTTATTGTCTCAAGTTACAAACAGATACTACAAACCATGTTGGATTTAGACTTCCAAATTATCTATCTATATAAGAGAGAACAGAGTGAAACCTAAATATAAAAACTGCTACTGTAGACGAACTCTTAAACCTAGAAAAACAAAATTTGGTGGCAAAGTGGGATTTGTGTACTGATCATTACCACCAAGTATCATCAAGATTGGGTGAAGAAATATTTGCTGGTATTTCAGAAACTCGTTATTTCTTGGAAGCTTGGCAACCCCTTTCTATGAAAGTGCATTTCCACAGTCTGTGCCTAGGGCTACGTGAAGTGGAAACAAACGATAGGGACAATACTGAGAACTCCTGTATTGTGTCAAGTTTCAAAGAGCTACTACAAAGCATGTTGGATTTAGAGTTATAAATTCATCTATCTATATAAGAGAGAACAGAGTGAAACATAAATATAAAAACTGCTACTGTAGATGAACGCTTAAAACTAGAAGAACAAAATTTGTTGAGCCAAGTGCGATTTGTGGACTGATCATTACCACCAAGTATCACCAAGATTGGGTAAAAAAATATTTCCTGGCATTTCGAAAACTCGTTATTTCTTAGAAGCTTGGCAACCCCTCTCAATGAAAGTGCTTTTCCACAGTCTGTGCCTAGGGCTACTTGAAGAGGAAACAAACCATAGAGACAAAACTGAGAACTCCTTTATTTTGTCAAGTTTCAAAGAGCTACTACAAACCATGTTGGATTTAGAGTTCCAAATTCATCTATCTGTATAGGAGAGAATAGAGGGAAACCTTAAAATATAAACTGCTACTGTAAACGAACGCTTCAACCTAGAAGAACAAAATTTGGTGAGCCAAGTGGGAATTGTGTACTTGTCATTACCACCAAGTATCATCAAGATTGGGTGAAAAAATATTTGCTGGTATTTCGGAAACTCGTTATTTCTTAGAAGCTTGGCAACCCCTTTCAATGAAAGTGCTTTTCCACAGTCTCTGCTTAGGGCTACTTGAAGAGGAAACAAATCATAGAGACAAAACTGAGAACTGCTTTATTTTGTCAAGTTTCAAAGAGCTACTACAAACCATGTTGGATTTAGAGTTCCAAATTCATCTATCTGTATAGGAGAGAACAGAGGGTAACCTAAATATAAAAACTGCTACTGTAGACGAACGCTTCAACCTAGAAGAACGAAATTTGGTGAGCCAAGTGGGATTTTTGTACTGATCATTACCACCAAGTATCATCAACATTGGGTGAAAAAATATTTGCAGGTATTTTGGAAACTCGTAATTTCTTGGAAGCTTGGCAACCCTTTTTAGTGAAAGTGCTTTTCCACAGTTTCAGCTTAGGGCTACTTGAAGAGGAAACAAACCATAGAGACAAAACTGAGACCTCTTTTTTTTTGTCAAGTATCTAAGAGCTACTACAAACCATGTTGGATTTAGAGTTCCATATTCATCTATCTATATAGGAGAGAACAGAGGGAAACCTAAATATAAAAACTGCTACTGTAGACGAACGCTTCAAACTAGAAGAACATAATTTGGTGAGCCAAGTGGGATTTGTGTACTTGTCATTACCACCACGTATCACCAAGATTGGGTGTAAAAATATTTGCTGGTATTTCAGAGACTCGCAATTTTTTGGAAGCATGGCAACCCCTTTCAATGAAAGTGCTTTTCCACAGTCTCTGCTTAGGGCTACTTGAAGACTATACAAACCATAGAGACATAAATGAGAACTACTTTGTATTGTCAAGTTTCAAAGAGCTAATACAAACTATGTTGGATTTAGAGTTCCAAATTCATCTATCTATATAGGAGAGAACAGAGGGAAACCTAAAAATAAAAACTGCTCTTGTAAACGAACGCATCAACCTAGAAGAGCAAAATTTGGTGAGCCAAGTGGGATTTGTCAATTTGTAATTACCACCAAGTATCATCAAGATTGGGTGAAAAAACATTTGCTGGCATTTCGGAAACCCGTAATTTTTTGGGAGCTTGACAAAAATTTTCAATGAAAGTGCTTTTCCCCAGTTTCTCCTTAGGGCTACTTGATTAGGAAACAAATCATAGAGAAAAAACTGAGAACTCCTTTATTCTGTCAAGTTTCAAAGAGCTACTACAATTCATGTTGGATTTAGAGTTCCAAATTCATCTATCAATATAG
This sequence comes from Callospermophilus lateralis, assembly GCF_048772815.1. Classification (NCBI taxonomy): domain Eukaryota; kingdom Metazoa; phylum Chordata; class Mammalia; order Rodentia; family Sciuridae; genus Callospermophilus; species Callospermophilus lateralis. The sequence continues at coordinate 195,802 of NW_027513115.1, read as the reverse complement.
GAGAGAACAGAGGGAAACCTAAATATAAAAACTGCTACTGTGGACGAACGCTTCAACCTAGAAGAACAAAATTTGGTGAGCCAAGTGGGATTTTTGTACTGATCATTACCACCAAGTACCTTCAAGATTGGGTGAAAAAATGTTTGCAGGTATTTTAGAAACTCCTTATTTCTTAGAAGCTTTGCAATCCCTCTCAATGAAAGTGCTTTTCCACAGTCTGTGCCTTGGGCTATTGAAGAAGAAACAAACCATAGAGAGAAAACTGAGAACTCCTTTATTTTGTCAAGTTTCAAAGAGCTACTACAAACCATGTTGGATTTAGATTTCCAAATTCATCTATGTATATAGGAGAGAACAGAGGGAAACCTAAAAATATAAACTGATACTGTAAACGAACGCTTCAAATTTGAAAAACAAAATTTGGTGAGCCAAGTGGGATTTGTGTACTTGTCATTACCACCACGTATCATTAAGATTGGTTGAAAAAATATTTGCTGGTATTTCGGAAACTCGAAATTTCTTGGAAGCTTGGCAACCCCTTTCAATGAAAGTGCTTTTCCACAGTCTCTGCTTAGGGCTACTTTAAGAGGAAACAAACCATAGAGACAAAACTGAGACCTCTTTTTTTGTCAAGTTTCTAAGAGCTACTACAAACCATGTTGGATTTAGAGTTCCATATTCTCTATCTATATAGGAGAGAACAGAGGGAAACCTAATTATAAAAACTGCTACTGTAGACGAACGCTACAACCTAGAAGAACACAATTTGGTGAGCCAAGTGGGATTTGTGTACTGATCATTACCACCAAGTATCATCAAGATTGGGTGAAAAAATAGTTGATGCTATTTCGGAAACTCATTATTTCTTAGAAGCTTGGCAACCCCTCACAATGAAAATGCTTTTCCACATTCTGTATCTAGGGCTACTTGAAGAGGTAACAAACCATAGAGACAAAACTGAGATCTCCTTTATTTTGTCATGTTTCAAAGAGCTACTACAAACCATGTTGTATTTAGAGTTCCAAATTCATCTATCTATATAGGAGAGAACAGAGGGAAACCTAAAAATATAAACTGCTACTGTAGACTAACGCTTCAACCTAGAACAACAAAATTTGGTGAGTCAAGTGGGATTTGTGTACCGATCATTACCACCAAGTATCATCAAGATTGGGTGAAAAAATATTTGCTGGTATTTCGGAAACTCGTTAATTCTTGGAAGCTTGGCAACCCCTTTCAATGAATGTGCTTTTCCACAGTCTCTGCTGAGGGCTACTTGAAGAGGAAACAAACCATAGAGACAATACTGAGAACGACTTTATTTTGTCAAATTTCAAAGAGGTACTACAAACCATGTTGGATTGATAGTTCCAAATTCATCTATCTATATAGGAGAGAACAAAGTGAAACCTAAAAATAAAAACTGCTACTGTAAACGAACGCTTCAACCTAGAAGAACAAAATTTGGTGAGCCAAGTGGGATTTGGTACTTGTCATTACCAACACGTATCATCAAGATTGGGTGAAATAGTATTTGCTGGTATTTCGGAAACTCGTAATTTCTTGGAAGCTTGGCAACTCCTTTCAATGAAAGTGCTTTTCCACAGTCTCTGCTTTGCGCTACTTGAAGAGAAAACAAATCATAGAGACAAAACTGGAAACTACTTTTTTTTGTCAAGATTCAAAGAGCTACTACAAACCATGTTGGATTTAGAGTTCCAAATTCATCTATCTATATAAGGGAGAACAGTGAAACGTAAATAAAAAAACTGCTACTGTAGACGAACGCTTCAACCTTGAAGAACAAAATTTGGTGAGAATAGTGGGATTTATGTACTGATCCTTCCCACGAAGTATCATCAAGATTGGGTGAAAAAAATATTTGCTGGTATTACGGAAACTCGTTATTTCTTAGAAGCTTGGGAAACCCTCTCAATGAGAGTGCTTTTCCACATTCTGTGCCCAGGGCTATTTGAAGAGGAATCAAACCATAGAGACAAAACTGAGAACTATTTTTTTTGTCAAGTTTCAAAGAGCTACTACAAACCATGTTGGGTTTAGAGTTCCAAATTCATCTATCTATATAGGAGAGAACAGAGGGAAACCTAAAAATAAAAACTGCTCTTGTAATCGAACGCTTCAACCTAGAAGAGCAAAATTTATTGAGCCAAGTGGGATTTGTGTACTTGTAATTACCACCAAGTATCATGAAGAGTGGGTGAAAAAATATTTGCTGGTATATCGGAAACTCGTAATTTTTTTTGAGCTTGGCAAACCCTTTCAATGAAAGTGCTTTTCCACAGTCTCTGCTTAGGGCTACTTGAAGAGGAAACAAATCATAGAGACAAAACTGAGAACTCCTTTATTTTGTCAAGTTTCAAAGAGCTACTAGAAACCATGTTGGATTTAGAGTTCCAAATTCATCTATCTATATAGGAGAGAACAGAGGGAAACCTAAAATATAAACTGCTACTGTAAACGAACGCTTCAACCTAGAAGAACAAAATTTGGTGAGCCAAGTGGTATTTGTGTACTTGTCATTACCACCAAGTATCATCAAGATTGGGTGAAAAAATATTTGCTGGTATTTCGGAAACTCGTAATTTCTTGGAAGCTTGGCAAGCTTTTTCAATGAAAGTGCTTTTACACAGTCTCTGCCTAGGGCTACTTGAAGAGGAAACAAGCCATAGAGACAAAACTGAGAACTCCTTTATTTTGTCAAGTTTCAAAGAGCTACTACAAACCATGTTGGATTTAGAGTTCCAAATTCATCTATCTATATAGGAGAGAATAGATTGAAACCTAAAAATAAAAACTGCTATTGTAAACGAACGCTTCAACCTAGAAGAACACAATTTGGTGAGCCAAGTGGGATTTGTGTACTTGTCATTACCACCAAGTATCATCAAGATTGGGTGAAAAAATATTTGCTGGTATTTCGGAAACTCGTTATTTCTTAGAAGCCTGGAAACCAACTCAATGAAAGTGCTTTTCCACAGTCTGTGCCTAGTGCTACTTGAAGAGGAAACAATGAATAAAGAAAAACCTTAGAACTCCTTCATTTTGTAAAGTTTCAAACAGCTACTACAAACCATTTTGGATTTAGAGTTCCAAATTCATCTATCTATATGGAAGAGAACAGAGTGAAACCTACAAATAAAAACTGCTATTGTAAACGAACGCTTCAACCTAGAAGAACACAATTTGGTGAGGGAAGGGGTATTTGTGTACTGATCATTACCACCAGGATCATCAAGATTGGGTGAAAAAATATTTGCTGGTATTTTGGAAACTCGTTATTTCTTAGAAGCTTGGCAACAACTCCAAATGAAAGTGCTGTTCCACAGTCTGTGCCTAGTGCTACTTGAAGAGGAAACAAACCATACAGACAAAACTGAGAACTCCTTTATTTTGTCAAGTATCAGAGAGATACTACAAACCATGTTGATTTTAGAGTTCCAAATTCATCTATCTATATAAGAGAGAACAGAGTGAAACCAAAATATAAAAACTGCTACTGTAGACGAACGCTTCAACGTAGAAGAACAAAATTTGGTTAGCCAAGTGGGATTTGTGTACTTGTCATTACCACCAAGTATCATCAAGATTGGGTGAAAAAATATTTGCTGGAATTTCGGACACTCTTTATTTCTTAGAAGCTTTGCAACCCCTTTTCAATGAAAGTGCTTTTCCATAGTCTCTGCTTAGGGCTACTTGAAGAGGAAAAAATCAAAGAGACAGAACTGAGAACTCCTTTATTTTGTCAAGTTTCAAAGAGCTACTACAAACCATGTTGGATTTAGAGTTCCAAATTCATCTACCTATGTAGGAGAGAAGAGAGGGAGACCTAAAAATATAAACTGCTGCTGTAAACGAACGCTTCAACGTAGAAGAACAAAATTTGGTGAGCCAAGTGGGACTTTTGTACTTGTCATTACCACCAAGTATCATCAAGATTGGGTGAAAAAATATTTGCTGGTATTTCGGAAACACGTAATTTCTTGGAAGCTTGGCAAGCTTTTTCAATGAAAGTGCTTTTACACAGTCTCTGCCTAGGGCTACTTGAAGAGGAAACAAGCCATAGAGACAAAACTGAGAACTCCTTTATTTTGTCAAGTTTCAAAGAGCTACTACAAACCATGTTGGATTTAGAGTTCCAAATTCATCTATCCCATATAGGAGAGAATAGATTGAAACCTAAAAATAAAAACTGCTACTGTAAACGAACGCTTCAACCTAGAAGAACACAATTTGGTGAGCCAAATGGGATTTGTGTACTTGTCATTACCACCAAGTATCATCAAGTTTGGGTGAAAAAATATTTGCTGGTATATCGGAAACTCGTTATTTCTTAGAAGCCTGGCAACCAACTCAATGAAAGTGCTTTTCCACAGTCTGTGCCTAGTGCTACTTGAAGAGGAAACAATGAATAAAGAAAAAACTGAGAACTCCTTCATTTTGTAAAGTTTCAAACAGCTACTACAAACCATTTTGGATTTAGAGTTCCAAATTCATCTGTCTATATGGAAGAGAACAGAGTGAAACCTACAAATAAAAACTGCTATTGTAAACGAACGCTTCAACCTAGAAGAACACAATTTGGTGAGCCAAGTGGTATTTGTGTACTGATCATTACCACCAGGATCATCAAGATTGGGTTAAAAAATATTTGCTGGTATTTTGGAAACTCGTTATTTCTTAGAAGCTTGACAACAACTCCCAATGAAAGTGCTTTTCCACAGTCTGTGCCTAGTGCTACTTGAAGAGGAAACAAACCATACAGACAAAACTGAGAACTCCTTTATTTTTTCAAGTATCAGAGAGATACTACAAACCATGTTGATTTTAGAGCTCCAAATTCATCTATCTATATAGGAGAGAACACAGTGAAACCTAAAAATAAAAACTGCTACTGTAAACGAACGCTTCAACCTAGAAGAACACAATTTGGTGAGCCAACTGGGATTTGTGTACTTGTCATTACCACCAAGTATCATCAAGATTGGGTGAAAAAATATTTGCTGGTATTTCGGAAACTCGTAATTTCTTAGAAGCTTGGCAACCCCTTTCAATGAAAGTGCTTTTCCACAGTCTGTGCCTAGGGCTACTTTAAGAGGAAACAAATCAAAGAGATGAAACTGAGAACTCCTTTATTTTGTCAAGTTTCAAAGAGCTACTACAAACCATGTTGGATTTAGAGTTCCATATTCATCTATCTATATAAGAGAGAACAGAGTGAAACCTAAATATAAAAACTGCTCCTGTAAACGAACGCTTCACTCTAGAAGAACACAATTTAGTGAGCCAAGTGGCATTTGTGTACAGATCATTACCACCACGTATCATCAAGATTGGGTGAAAAAATATTTGCTGGTATTTCAGAAACTCGTTAATTCTTAACAGCTTGGCAACGTCTCTCATTGAATGTGCTTTTCCCCAGTCTGTGCCTAGGGCTATTTGAAGAGGAAACAAACCATAGAGACAAAACTGAGAACTCTTTTATTTTGTCAAGTTTCAAAGGCTACTACAAACCATGTTGGATTTAGAGTTCCAAATTCATCTATCTATATAGGAGAGAACAGAGGGAAACCTAAAAATAAAAACTGCTACTGTAAACGAACGCTTCAACCTAGAAGAGCAATATTTGGTGAGCCAAGTGGCATTTGTGTACTTGTCATTAACACCAAGTATCATCAAGATTCGGTGAAAAAATATTTGCTGGTATTTCGGAAACCCGTAATTTCTTGGGAGCTTGGCAAACCCTTTCAATGAAAGTGCTTTTCCAGAGTCTCTGCTGAGGGCTACTTGAAGAGGAAACAAATCATAGAGACAAAACTGAGAACGCCTTCATTTTGTCAAGTTTCAAAGACCTATTACAAACCATGTTGGATTTAGAGTTCCAAATTCATCTATCTATATAGGAAAGAATAGATTGAAACCTAAAAATAAAAACTGCTACTGTAAACGAACGCTTCAACATAGAAGAACACAATTTGGTGAGCCAAGTGGGATTTGTGTACTTGTCATTACCACCAAGTATCATCAAGATTGGGTGAAAAAATATTTGCTGGTATTTCGGAAACTCGTTAATTCTTAGAAGCCTGGCAACCAATCTCAATGAAAGTGCTTTTCCACAGTCTGTGCCTAGTGCTACTTGAAGAGGAAACAATGAATAAAGACAAAACTGAGAACTCCTTCATTTTGTAAAGTTTCAAACAGCTACTACAAACCATTTTGGATTTAGAGTTCCAAATTCATCTATCTATATAAAAGAGAACAGAGTGAAACCTACAAATAAAAACTGCTATTGTAAACGAACGCTTCAACCGAGAAGAACACAATTTTGTGAGCCAAGTGGCATTTGTGTAATGATCATTACCACCACGGATCATCAAAATTGGGTGAAAAAATATTTGCTGGTATTTCGGAAACCCGTAATTTCTTGAATCATGGCAAACCCTTTCAATGAACGTGCTTTTCCACAGTCTCTGCTGACGGCTACATGAAGAGGAAACAAATCATCGAGACAAAACTGAGAACTCCTTTATTTTTTCAAGTTTCAAAGAGCTACTACAAACCATGTTGGATTTAGAGTTCCAAATTCATCTATCTATATAGGAGAGAACAGAGGGAAACCTAAAAATATAAACTGTTACTGTAAACGAACGCTTCAACCTAGAAGAACAAAATTTGGTAAGTCAAGTGGGATTTGTGTACTTGTCATTACCACCAATTATCATCAAGATTGGGTGAAAAAATATTTGCTGGTATTTCGGAAACTCGTTATTTCTTAGAAGCCTGGCAACCCCTCTCAATGAAAGTGCTTTTCCACAGTCTGTGCCTAGGGCTACTTGAAGAGGAAACAAATCATAGAGACAAAACTGAGAACTCCTTCATTTTGTCAAGTTTCAAAGAGCTACTACAAACCATGTTGGATTTAGAGTTCCAAATTCATCTATCTATATAAAAGAGAACAGTGTAAAACCTAAAAATAAAAACTGCTATTGTAAAAGAACGCTTCAACCTAGAAGAACACAATTTGGTGAGCCAAGTGGCATTTGTGTACTAATCATTACCACCAATTATCATCAAGATTGGGTGAAAAAATATTTGCTGGTATTTCGGAAACTCGTTATTTGTTAGAAGCTTGGCAACTCCTCTCAATGAATGTGCTTTTCCCCAGTCTGTGCCTAGGGCTATTTGAAGAGGAAACAAACAAATAGAGACAAAACTGAGAACTTTTCTATTTTGTCAAGTTTCAACGAGCTACTACATACCATGTTGGATTTAGAGTTCCAAATTCATCAATCTATATAGGAGAGAACAGAGGGAAACCTAAAAATAAAAACTTGCACTGTAAACGAACGCTTAAACTAGAAGAACAAAATTTGGTGAGCCAATTGGGATTTGTGTACTTGTCATTCCCACCAAATATCATCAAGATTGGGTGAAAAAATATTTGCTGGTATTTCGGAAACTCGTAATTTCTTGGAAGCTGGCAACCCCTTTCAATGAAAGTGGTTTTCCACAGTCTCTGCTTAGGGCTACTGAAGAGGCAATAAATCATAGAGACAAAACTTTGAACTCCTAAATTTTTTCAAGTTTCAAACAGCTACTACAAACCTTGTTGGATTTAGAGTTACAAATTCATCTATCTATATAGGAGAGAACAGAGTAAAAAATAAAAATAAAAACTGCTACTGTAAACGAACGCTTCAACCTAGAAGAACACAATTTGGTGAGCCAAGTGGGATTTGTGTACTGATCATTACCACCACCTATCAACAAGATTGCGTGAAAAAATATTTGCTGTTATTTAGGAAACTCGTTATTTCTTAGAAGCATGGCAACCTTTCTAAATGAATGTGCTTTTTCCAGTCTGTGCCTAGGGCTACTTGAAGAGGAATCAAACCATAGAGACAAAACTGAGAACTATTTTTTTGTCAAGTTTCAAAGAACTACTACAAACCATGTTGGATTTAGAGTTCCAAATTCATCTATCTATATAGGAGAAAACAGAGGGAAACCTAAATATAAAAACTGCTACTGTAAACGAACGCTTCAACCTAGAAGAGCAAAATTTGGTGAGCCAAGTGGGATTTCTGTACTTGTCATTACCACCAAGTATCATCAAGATTGGGTGAAAAAATATTTGCTGGTATTTCGGAAACCCGTAATTTCTTGGGAGTTTGGCAAACCCTTTCAATGAAAGTGCTTTTCCACAGTCTCTGCTTAGGGCTACTTGAAGAGGAAACAAATCATAGAGACAAAACTGAGAACTCCTTTATTTTCTCAAGTTTTAAAGAGCTACTACAAACCATGTTGGATTTAGAGTTCCAAATTCATCTATCTATATAGGAGAGAACAGAGGGAAACCTAAAAATATAAACTGCTACTGTAAACGAACGCTTCAACCTAGAAGAACAAAATTTGGTGAGTCAAGTGGGATTTGTGTACCGATCATTACCACCAAGTATCATCAAGATTGGGTAAAAAAATATTTGCTGGTATTTCAGAAACTCGTTAATTCTTAAGAGCTTGGCAACGCCTCTCATTGAATGTGCTTTTCCTCAGTCTGTGCCTAGGGCTATTTGAAGAGGAAACAAACCATAGAGACAAAACTGAGAACTTTTTTATTTTGTCAAGTTTCAAAGAGCTACTACAAACCATGTTGGATTTAGAGTTCCAAATTCATCTATCTATATAGGAGAGAACAGAGGGAAACCTAAAAATAAAAACTGCTACTGTAAATGAACGCTTCAACCTAGAAGAGCAATATTTGGTGAGCCAAGTGGTATTTGTGTACTGATCATTACCACCAGGATCATCAAGATTGGGTGAAAAAATATTTGCTGGTATTTTGGAAACTCGTTATTTCTTAGAAGCTTGGCAACAACTCCCAATGAAAGCGCTTTTCCACAGTCTGTGCGTAGTGCTACTTGAAGAGGAAACAAACCATACAGACAAAACTGAGAACTCCTTTATTTTGTCAAGTATCAGAGAGATACTACAAACCATGTTGATTTTAGAGTTCCAAATTCATCTATCTATATAAAAGAGAACAGAGTGAAACCTAAAAATAAAAACTGCTACTGTGAAGGAACGCTTCAACCTAGAAGAACAAAATTTGGTTAGCCAAGTGGGATTTGTGTACTTGTCATTACCCCCAAGTATCATCAAGATTGGGTGAAAAAATATTTGCTGGTATTTCGGAAACTCGTAATTTCTTGGAAGCTTGGCAACCCCTTTCAATGAAAGTGCTTTTCCACAGTCTGTGCCTAGGGCTACTTTAAGAGGAAACAAATCAAAGAGACAAAACTGAGAACTCCTTTATTTTGTCAAGTTTCAAAGAGCTACTACAAACCATGTTGGATTTAGAGTTCCATATTCATCTATCTATATAAGAGAGAACAGAGTGAAACCTAAATATAAAAACTGCTACTGTAGACGAACGCTTCAACGTAGAAGAACAAAATTTGGTGAGCCAAGTGGGATTTGTGTACTTGTCATTACCACCAAGTATCATCAAGATTGGGTGAAAAAATATTTGCTGGAATTTCGGACACTCCTTATTTCTTAGAAGCTTTGCAACCCCTTTTCAATGAAAGTGCTTTTCCATAGTCTCTGCTTAGGGCTACTTGAAGAGGAAACAAATCAAAGAGACAGAACAGAGAACTCCTTTATTTTCTCAAGTTTCAAAGAGCTACTACAAACCATGTTGTATTTAGACTTCCAAAATCATCTACCTATGTAGGAGAGAACAGAGGGAGACCTAAAAATATAAACTGCTACTGTAAACGAACGCTTCAACGTAGAAGAACAAAATTTGGTGAGCTAAGTGGGACTTTTGTACTTGTCATTACCACCAAGTATCATCAAGATTGGGTGAAAAAATATTTGCTGGTATTTCGGAAACTCGTAATTTCTTGGAAGCTTGGCAAGCCCTTTCAATGAAAGTGCTTTTACACAGTCTCTGCCTAGGGCTACTTGAAGAGGAAACAAGCCATAGAGACAAAACTGAGAACTCCTTTATTTTGTCAAGTTTCAAAGAGCTACTACAAACCATGTTGGATTTAGAGTTCCAAATTCATCTATCTATATGGAAGAGAACAGTGTGAAACCTAAAAATATAAACTGCTACTGTAAATGAACGCTTCACTCTAGAAGAAAACAATTTAGTGAGCCAAGTGGCATTTGTGTACAGATCATTACCACCACGTATCATCAAGATTGGGTGAAAAAATATTTGCTGGTATTTCAGAAACTCGTTAATTCTTAACAGCTTGGCAACGTCTCTCATTGAATGTGCTTTTCCCCAGTCTGTGCCTAGGGCTATTTGAAGAGGAAACAAACCATAGAGACAAAACTGAGAACTCTTTTATTTTGTCAAGCTTCAAAGGCTACTACAAACCATGTTGGATTTAGAGTTCCAAATTCATCTATCTATATAGGAGAGAACAGAGGGAAACCTAAAAATAAAAACTGCTACTGTAAACGAACGCTTCAACCTAGAAGAGCAATATTTGGTGAGCCAAGTGGTATTTGTGTACTGATCATTACCACCAGGATCATCAAGATTGGGTGAAAAAATATTTGCTGGTATTTTGGAAACTCGTTATTTCTTAGAAGCTTGGCAACAACTCCCAATGAAAGCGCTTTTCCACAGTCTGTGCGTAGTGCTACTTGAAGAGGAAACAAACCATACAGACAAAACTGAGAACTCCTTTATTTTGTCATTATCAGAGAGATACTACAAACCATGTTGATTTTAGAGTTCCAAATTCATCTATCTATATAAAAGAGAACAGAGTGAAACCTAAAAATAAAAACTGCTACTGTGAAGGAACGCTTCAACCTAGAAGAACAAAATTTGGTTAGCCAAGTGGGATTTGTGTACTTGTCATTACCCCCAAGTATCATCAAGATTGGGTGAAAAAATATTTGCTGGTATATCGGAAACTCGTAATTTCTTGGAAGCTTGGCAAGCCCTTTCAATGAAAGTGCTTTTCCACAGTCTGTGCCTAGTGCTACTTGAAGAGGAAACAATGAATAAAGACAAAACTGAGAACTCCTTCATTTTGTAAAGTTTCAAACAGCTACTACAAACCATTTTGGATTTAAAGTTCCAAATTCATCTATCTATATAAAAGAGAACAGAGTGAAACCTACAAATAAAAACTGCTATTGTAAACGAACGCTTCAACCGAGAAGAACACAATTTGGTGAGCCAAGTGGTATTTGTGTACTGATCATTACCACCAGGATCATCAAGATTGGGTGAAAAAATATTTGCTGGTATTTTGGAAACTCGTTATTTCTTAGAAGATTGGCAACTACTCCCAATGAAAGCGCTTTTGACAGTCTGTGCTTACGGCTACTTGAAGAGGAAACAAACCATAGAGACAAAACTGAGAACTCCTTTATTTTGTCAAGTTTCAAAGAGCTACTACAAACCATGTTGGATTTAGAGTTCCAAATTCATCTATCTATATGGGAGAGAACAGAGTGAATCCTAAAAATAAAAACTGCTACTGTAAACGAACGCTTCAACCTAGAAGAACACAATTTTGTGAGCCAAGTGGCATTTGTGTAATGATCATTACCACCACGGATCATCAAAATTGGGTGAAAAAATATTTGCTGGTATTTCGGAAACCCGTAATTTCTTGAATCATGGCAAACCCTTTCAATGAACGTGCTTTTCCACAGTCTCTGCTGACGGCTACTTTAAGAGGAAACAAATCATCGAGACAAAACTGAGAACTCCTTTATTTTTTCAAGTTTCAAAGAGCTACTACAAACCATGTTGGATTTAGAGTTCCAAATTCATCTATCTATATAGGAGAGAACAGAGGGAAACCTAAAAATATAAACTGTTACTGTAAACAAACGCTTCAACCTAGAAGAACAAAATTTGGTAAGTCAAGTGGGATTTGTGTACTTGTCATTACCACCAATTATCATCAAGATTGGGTGAAAAAATATTTGCTGGTATTTCGGAAACTCGTTATTTCTTAGAAGCCTGGCAACCCCTCTCAATGAAAGTGCTTTTCCACAGTCTGTGCCTAGGGCTACTTGAAGAGGAAACAAATCATAGAGACAAAACTGAGAACTCCTTCATTTTGTCAAGTTTCAAAGAGCTACTACAAACCATGTTGGATTTAGAGTTCCAAATTCATCTATCTATATAAAAGAGAACAGTGTAAAACCTAAAAATAAAAACTGCTATTGTAAAAGAACGCTTCAACCTAGAAGAACACAATTTGGTGAGCCAAGTGGCATTTGTGTACTAATCATTACCACCAATTATCATCAAGATTGGGTGAAAAAATATTTGCTGGTATTTCGGAAACTCGTTATTTGTTAGAAGCTTGGCAACTCCTCTCAATGAATGTGCTTTTCCCCAGTCTGTGCCTAGGGCTATTTGAAGAGGAAACAAACAAATAGAGACAAAACTGAGAACTTTTCTATTTTGTCAAGTTTCAACGAGCTACTACATACCATGTTGGATTTAGAGTTCCAAATTCATCAATCTATATAGGAGAGAACAGAGGGAAACCTAAAAATAAAAACTTGCACTGTAAACGAACGCTTAAACTAGAAGAACAAAATTTGGTGAGCCAATTGGGATTTGTGTACTTGTCATTCCCACCAAATATCATCAAGATTGGGTGAAAAAATATTTGCTGGTATTTCGGAAACTCGTAATTTCTTGGAAGCTGGCAACCCCTTTCAATGAAAGTGGTTTTCCACAGTCTCTGCTTAGGGCTACTGAAGAGGCAATAAATCATAGAGACAAAACTTTGAACTCCTAAATTTTTTCAAGTTTCAAACAGCTACTACAAACCTTGTTGGATTTAGAGTTACAAATTCATCTATCTATATAGGAGAGAACAGAGTAAAAAATAAAAATAAAAACTGCTACTGTAAACGAACGCTTCAACCTAGAAGAACACAATTTGGTGAGCCAAGTGGGATTTGTGTACTGATCATTACCACCACCTATCATCAAGATTGCGTGAAAAAATATTTGCTGTTATTTAGGAAACTCGTTATTTCTTAGAAGCATGGCAACCTTTCTAAATGAATGTGCTTTTTCCAGTCTGTGCCTAGGGCTATTTGAAGAGGAATCAAACCATAGAGACAAAACTGAGAACTATTTTTTTTGTCAAGTTTCAAAGAACTACTACAAACCATGTTGGATTTAGAGTTCCAAATTCATCTATCTATATAGGAGAAAACAGAGGGAAACCTAAATATAAAAACTGCTACTGTAAACGAACGCTTCAACCTAGAAGAGCAAAATTTGGTGAGCCAAGTGGGATTTCTGTACTTGTCATTACCACCAAGTATCATCAAGATTGGGTGAAAAAATATTTGCTGGTATTTCGGAAACCCGTAATTTCTTGGGAGTTTGGCAAACCCTTTCAATGAAAGTGCTTTTCCACAGTCTCTGCTTAGGGCTACTTGAAGAGGAAACAAATCATAGAGACAAAACTGAGAACTCCTTTATTTTCTCAAGTTTTAAAGAGCTACTACAAACCATGTTGGATTTAGAGTTCCAAATTCATCTATCTATATAGGAGAGAACAGAGGGAAACCTAAAAATATAAACTGCTACTGTAAACGAACGCTTCAACCTAGAAGAACAAAATTTGGTGAGTCAAGTGGGATTTGTGTACCGATCATTACCACCAAGTATCATCAAGATTGGGTAAAAAAATATTTGCTGGTATTTCGGAAACTCGTTATTTCTTAGAAGCTTGGCAACCCCTTTCAATGGAAGTGCTTTTCTACAGTTTGTGCCTAGGGCTACTTGAAGAGGAAACAAACCATAGGGACAAAACCGAGAACTCCATTATTTTGTCAAGTTTCAAAGAGCTACTACAAACCATGTTGGATTTAGAGTTCCAAATTAATCTATCTATATGGGAGAGAACAGAGTGAAACCTAAAAATAAAAACTGCTACTGTAAACGAACGCTTCAACTTAGAAGAGCACAATTTGGTGAGCCAAGTGGCATTTGTGTACTGATCATTACCACCACGTATCATCCAGATTGGGTTAAAAATTATTTGCTGGTATTTCGGAAACTCGTTATTTCTTAGAAGCTTGGCAACCCCTCTCAATGAATGTGCTTTTCCCCAGTCTGTGCCTAGGGCCATTTGAAGTGGAAACAAACCATAGAGAAAAACTGAGAACTTTTTTATTTTTCAAGTTTCAAAGAGCTACTCCAAACCATGTTGGATTTAGAGTTCCAAATAAATCTATCTATATAGGAGAGAACAGAGGGAAACCTAAAAATAAAAACTGCTACTGTAAACGAACGCTTCAACCTAGAAGAGCAAAATGTGGTGAGCCATGTGGGATTTGTGTACTTGTCATTACCACCAAGTATCATGAAGCTTGGGTGAAAAAATATTTGCTGGTATTTCGCAAACCCATAATTTCTTGGGAGCTTGTCAAATCCTTTCAATGAAAGTGCTTTCCACAGTCTCTGCTTAGGGCTACTTGAAGAGGAAATAAATCATAGAGACAAAACTGAAAACTCCTTTATTTTGTCAAGTTTAAAAGAGCTACTACAAACCATGTTGGATTTAGAGTTCCAAATTCATCTATCTGTACAGGAGAGAATAGAGGGAAACCTTAAAATATAAACTGCTACTGTAAACGAACGCTTCAACCTAGAAGAACAAAATTTGGTGAGCCAAGTGGGAATTGTGTACTTGTAATTACCACCAAGTATCATCAAGTTTGGGTGAAAAAATATTTGCTGGTATTTCGGAAATCCGTAATTTTTTGGGAGCTTGGCAAACCCTTTCAATGAAAGTGCTTTTCCACAGTCTCTGCTTAGGGCTATTTGAAGAGGAAACAAATCATAGAGACAAAACTGAGTACTACTTTATTTTGTCAAGTTTCAAAGAGCTACTACAAACCATGTTGGTTTTAGAGTTCCAAATTCATCTATCTATATCGGAGAGAACAGCGGGAAACATAAAAATAAAAACTGCTACTGTAAACGAACACTTCAACCTACAAGAACAAAATTTGGTGAGCCAATTGGGATTTGTGTACTGATCATTACCACCACGTATCATCAAGATTGGGTGAAAAAATATTTGCTCGTATTTCGAAAACTCGTTATTTCTTAGAAGCTTGGCAACCCCTCTCAATGAAAGTGCTTTTTCACAGTGTGTGCATAGTGTACTTGAAGAGGAAACAATCCATAGAGACAAAACTGAGAACTCCTTCATTTGTCAAGTTTCATAGCTACTACAAACCATGTTGGATTTAGAGTTCCAAATTCATCTATCTATATAAGAGAGAACATAGTGAAACCTAAAAATAAAAACTGCTACTGTAAACGAACGCTTCAACCTAGAAGAACAAAAATGGGTGAGCTAAGTGGGATTTGTCTACTTGTTATTACCACCAAGTATCATCAAGATTGGGTGAAAAAAAATTTGCTGGTATTTCGGAAACCCATTATATATTGGAAGCTTGGCCACCCCTTTCAATGGAAGTGCTTTTCCACAGTCTCTGCCTGGGATACTTGAAGAGGAAACAAATCACAAAGACAAAACTGAGAATTCCTTTATTTTTTCAAGTTTCAAAGAGCTACTACAAACCATGTTGGATTTAGAGATCCAAATTCATCTATTTATATAAAAGAGAACAGAGTGAAACCTAAAAATAAAAACTGCTACTGAAAACGAACACTTCAACCTAGAAGAACACAATTTCGTGAGCCAAGTGGGATTTGTGTACTTGTCATTAACACCAAGTATCATCAAGATTGGGTGAAAAACTGTTTGCTGGTATTTCGGAAACTCCTAATATCTTGGAAGCTTGGCAACCCCTTTCAATGAAAGTGCTTTTCCCCAGTCTGTGGCTAGGGCCATTTGAAGAGGAAACAAATCATAGAGAAAAAACTGAGAACTCCTTTATTTTGTCAAGTTTCAAAGAGCTACTACAAACCAGGTTGGATTTAGAGTTCCAAATTCATCTATCTATATGGGAGAGAACAGAGTGAAACCTAAAAATAAAAACTGTTACTGTAAACGAACGCTTCAACCTAGAAGAACACAATTTGGTGAGCCAAGTGGCATCTGTGTACTGATCATTACCACCACGTATCATCAAGATTGGGTGAAAAAATATTTGCTGGTATTTCGGAAACTCGTTATTTCTTAGAAGCTTGGCAACCCCTCTCAATGAATGTGCTTTTCCCCAGTCTGTGCCTAGGGCTACTTGAAGAGGAAACAAATCATAGAGACAAAACTGAGAACTCCTTTATTTTTTCAAGTTTCAAAGAGCTACTACAAACTATGTTGTATTTAGAGTTCCAAATTCATCTATCTATATAGGAGAGAACAGAGGGACACCTAAAAATATGAACTGCCTCTGTAAACGAACGGTTCAACCTAGAAGAGCAAAATTTGGTGAGCCAAGTGGGATTTGTGTACTTGTCATTACCACCAAGTATCATCAAGATTGGGTGAAAAAATATTTGCTGGTATTTCGGAAACCCGTAATTTTTTTTGAGCTTGGCAAACCCTTTCAATGAAAGTGCTTTTCCACAGTCTCTGCTTAGGGCTACTTGAAGAGGAAACAAATCATAGAGACAAAACTGAGAACTCCTTTATTTTGTCAAGATTCAAAGAGCTACTAGATACCATGTTGGATTTAGAGTTCCAAATTCATCTATCTATATAGGAGAGAACAGAGGGAAACCTAAAATATAAACTGCTACTGTAAACGAACGCTTCAACCTAGAAGAACAAAATTTGGTGAGCCAAGTGGTATTTGTGTACTTGTCATTACCACCAAGTATCATCAAGATTGGGTGAAAAAATATTTGCTGGTATTTCGGAAACTCGTAATTTCTTGCAAGCTTGGCTTCTCCGCAGTATCTGCTTAGGGCTATTTGAAGAGGAAAAAACCATAGAGACAAAACTGAGAACATTTTATTTTGTCAAGTTTCAAAGAGCTACTACAAACCATGTTGGATTTAGAGTTCCTAATTCATCTATCTTATAGGAGAGAACAGAGAGAAACCTAAAAATAAAAACTGCTCTTGTAAACGAACGCTTCAACCTACAAGAGCAAAATTTTGTGAGCCAAGTGGGATTTGTGTACTTGTAATTACCACCAAGTATCATCAAGATTGGGTGAAAAAATATTTGCTGGTATTTCGGAAACCCGTAATTTTTTGGGAGCTTGGCAAATCCTTTCAATGAAAATGCTTATCCACAGTCTCTGCTTAAGGCTACTTGAAGAGGAAACAAATCCTAGAGACAAAACTGAGAACTCCTTTATTTTGTCAAGTTTCAAAGAGCTACTACACACCATGTTGGATTTAGAGTTCCAAATTCATCTATCTATATAGGAGAGAACAGAGGAAAACCTAAAACTATAAACTGCTACTGTATACGAACGCTCAAACTAGAAGAACATAATTTGGTGAGCCAAGTGGGATTTGTGTATTTGTAATTACCACCAAGTATCTTCAAGATTGGGTGAAAAAATATTTGCTGGTATTTCGGAAACTCGTTATTTCTTAGAAGCCTGGCAACCCCTTTCAATGAAAGTGCTTTTCCACAGTCTCTGCTTAGGGCTACTTGAAGACTATACAAACCATAGAGACATAACTGAGAACTACTTTGTATTGTCAAGTTTCAAAGAGCTAATACAAACTATGTTGGATTTAGAGTTCCAAGTTCATCTATCTATATAGGAGAGAACAGAGGGAAACCTAAATATAAAAACTGCTACTGTGGACGAACGCTTCAACCTAGAAGAACAAAATTTGGTGAGCCAAGTGGGATTTTTGTACTGATCATTACCACCAAGTACCTTCAAGATTGGATGAAAAAATGTTTGCTGGTATTTTAGAAACTCCTTATTTCTTAGAAGCTTGGCAATCCCTCTCAATGAAAGTGCTTTTCCACAGTCTGTGCCTTGGGCTACTTGAAGAAGAAACAAACCATAGAGAGAAAACTGAGAACTCCTTTATTTTGTCAAGTTTCAAAGAGCTACTACAAACCATGTTGGATTTAGATTTCCAAATTCATCTATGTATATAGGAGAGAACAGAGGGAAACCTAAAAATATAAACTGATACTGTAAACGAACGCTTCAAATTTGAAAAACAAAATTTGGTGAGCCAAGTGGGATTTGTGTACTTGTCATTACCACCACGTATCATCAAGATTGGTTGAAAAAATATTTGCTGGTATTTCGGAAACTCGAAATTTCTTGGAAGCTTGGCAACCCCTTTCAATGAAAGTGCTTTTCCACAGTTTCTGCTTAGGGCTACTTTAAGAGGAAACAAACCATAGAGACAAAACTGAGACCTCTTTTTTTGTAAAGTTTCTAAGAGCTACTACAAACCATGTTGGATTTAGAGTTCCATATTCTCTATCTATATAGGAGAGAACAGAGGGAAACCTAATTATAAAAACTGCTACTGTAGACGAAAGCTACAACCTAGAAGAACACAATTTGGTGAGCCAAGTGGGATTTGTGTACTGATCATTACCCCCAAGTATCATCAAGATTGGGTGAAAAAATAGTTGATGCTATTTCGGAAACTCCTTATTTCTTAGAAGCTTGGCAACCCCTCACAATGAAAATGCTTTTCCACATTCTGTGTCTAGGGCTACTTGAAGAGGTAACAAACCATAGAGACAAAACTGAGATCTCCTTTATTTTGTCATGTTTCAAAGAGCTACTACAAACCATGTTGTATTTAGAGTTCCAAATTAATCTATCTATATAGGAGAGAACAAAGTGAAACCTAAAAATAAAAACTGCTACTGTAAACGAACGCTTCAACCTAGAAGAACTTAATTTTGTGAGCCAAGTGGGATTTGTGTACTTGTCATTACCACCAAGTGTCATCACGATTTGTTGAAAAATTATTTGCTGGTATTTCGGAAACTCGTTATTTCTTAGAAGCTTGGCAACCCCTTTCAATGAACGTGCTCTTCCACAGTTTGAGCCTAGGGCTACTTGAAGAGGAAACAAACCATAGAGACAAAACTGAGAACTACTTTATTTTGTCAAGTTTCAAAGAGCTACTACAAACCATGTTGGATTTAGAGTTCCAAATTCATCTATCTATATAGGAGAGAACAGAGTGAAACCTAAAAATAAAAACTGCTACTGTAAACGAACGCTTCAACCTAGAAGAACACAATTTGGTGAGCCAAATGGGATTTGTGTACTGATCATTACCACCACGTATCATCAAGATTGCGTGAAAAAATATTTGCTGGTATTTCGGAAACTCGTTATTTCTTAGAAGCTTGGCAACCCCTCTCAATGAAAGTGCTTTTCCACACTCTGTGCCTAGTGCTACTTGAAGAGGAAACAATGTATAAAGACAAAACTGAGAACGCCTTTATTTTCTCAAGTTTCAAAGAGCTACTACAAACCATGTTGTATTTAGAGTTCCAAATTCATCTATCTATATAGGAGAGAACAGAGGGACACCTAAAAATATAAACTGCTACTGTAAACGAACGCTTCAACCTAGAAGAACCAAATTTGGTGAATCAAGTGGGATTTGTGTACTGATCATTACCATCAGTATCATAAAGATTGGGTGAAAAAATATTTGCTGATATTTTGGAAACTCCTTATTTCTTAGAAGCTTGGCAACAACTCTCAATGAAAGTTCTTTTCCACAGTCTGTGCCTAGGTCTACTTGAAGAGGAAACAAACCATAGAGACAAAACTGAGAACTCATTTATTTTGTCAAGTTTCAGAGAAATACTACAAACCATGTTGATTTTAGAGTTCCAAATTCATCTATCTATATAGGAGAGAACAGAGGGAAACCTAAAAATAAAAATTGCCACTGTAAATGAACGCTTCAACCTAGAAGAACAAAATTTGGTGAGCCAAGTGGGATTTGTGTACTTGTCATTACCACCAAGTATCATCAAGATTGGGTGAAAAAATATTTGCTGGTATTTCGGAAACTCTTTAATTCTTAGAAGCTTGGCAACC
Organism: Callospermophilus lateralis; assembly: GCF_048772815.1. Taxonomy (NCBI): domain Eukaryota; kingdom Metazoa; phylum Chordata; class Mammalia; order Rodentia; family Sciuridae; genus Callospermophilus; species Callospermophilus lateralis. The sequence goes on along the minus strand of NW_027513115.1, from coordinate 175,786 downwards.
CCTTTCAATGAACGTGTTCTTCCACAGTTTGTGCCTAGGGCTACTGGAATAGGAAACAAACCATAGAGACAAAACTGAGAACTCCTTAATTTTGTCAAGCTTCAAAGAGCTACTACAAACCATGTTGGATTTAGAATTCCAAATTCATCTATCTATATAGGAGAGAACAGAGGGAAACCTAAAAATAAAAATTGCCACTGTAAATGAACGCTTCAACCTAGAAGAACAAAATTTGGTGAGCCAAGTGTGATTTGTGTACTTGTCATTACCACCACGTATAATCAAGATTTTGTGAAACAGTATTTGCTGGTATTTCAGAAACTCGTAATTTCTTGGAAGCTTGGCAACTCCTTTCAATGAAAGTGCTTTTCCACAGTTATGCTTAGGGCTACTTGAAGAGAAAACAAATCATAGAGACAAAACTGGCAACTACTTTTTTTTGTCAAGTTTCAACGCGCTACTACAAACCATGCTGGATTTAGAGTTCCAATTTCAGCTATCTATATATGAGAGAACAGAGGGAAACCTGAAAGTATAAACTGCTACTGTAAAGGAACACTTCAACCTAGAACAACACAATTCGGTGAGCTAATTGTGATTTGTGTTCTGATCATTACCACCACGTATCCTCAAGATTGGGTGAAAAAATATTTGCTGTTATTTTGACAACTCATTATTTCTTAGAAGCTTGGCAATCCCTCTCAATGAAAGTGCTTTTCCACAGTCTGGGCCTAGGGCTACTTGACGAAGAAACAAATCATAGAGACAAAACTGAGAACTATTTTATTTTTTCAAGTTTCAAAAAGCTACTACAAACCATGTTGGATTTAAAGTTCCAAATTTATCTATCTATATAAGAGAGAACAGAGTGAAACGTAAATATAAAAACTGCTACTGTAGACGAACGATTCAACCTAGAAGAACAAAATTTGGTGAGCCAAGTGGGATTTGTGTACTTGTCATTACCACCAAGTATCATCACGATTGGTTGAAAAATTATTTGCTGGTATTTCGGAAACTCGTTATTTCTTAGAAGCTTTTCAACCCCTTTCAATGAACGTGCTCTTCCACAGTTTGAGACTAGGGCTACTTGAAGAGGAAACAAACCTTAGAGACAAAACTGAGAACTCCTTTATTTGGTCAAGTTTCAAAAAGCTACTAGAAACCATATTGGATTTAGAGTTCCAAATTCATCTATCTATATCGGAGAGAACAGAGTGAAACCTAAAAATAAAAACTGCTACTGTAAACGAACGCTTCAAAATAGAAGAACACAATTTGCTGAGCCAAGTGGCATTTGTGTACTGATCATTACCACCGCGTATCATCAATATTGGGTGAAAAAATATATGCTGGTATTTCGGAAACTCGTTATTTTCTAGAAGCTTGGCAAACCCTCTCAATGAATGTGCTTTTCCCCAGTCTGTGCCTAGGGCTATTTGAAAAGTAAACAAACCATAGAGACAAAAGTTAGAGCTTTTTTATTTTTTCAAGTTTCAAAGAGCTACTACAAACCATGTTTGATTTAGAGTTCCAAATTCATCTATCTTTATAGGAGAGAACAGAGGGAAACCTAAAAATAAAAACTGCTACTGTAAACGAACGCTTCAACCTAGAAGAGCAAAATTTTGTGAGCCAAGTGGGATTTGTGTACTTGTCATTATCACCAAGTATCATCAAGATTGGGTGAAAAAATATTTGCTGGTATTTCGGAAACCCGTAATTTCTTGGGAGCTTGGCAAACCCTTTCAATGGAAGTGCTTTTCCTTAGTCTCTGCTTAGGGCTACTTAAAGAGGAAACAAATCATAGAGACAAAACTGAGAACTCCTTTATTTTTCAAGTTTCAAAGAGCTACTACAAACCATGTTGCATTTAGAGTTCCAAATTCAGCTATTTATATAGGAGAGAACAGAGGGAACCAAAAATGTAAACTGCTACTGTAAACAAACGCTTCAACCTAGAAGAACAAAATGTGGTGAGCCAAGTGGGATTTGTGTACTTGTCATTCCCACCAAGTATCATCAAGATTGGGTGAAAAAATATTTGCTGGTATTTCGGAAACCCGTAATTTTTTGGGAGCTTGGCAAACCTCTTTCAATGAAAATGCTTATCCACAGTCTCTGCTTAGGGCTACTTGAAGAGGAAACAAATCCTAGAGACAAAACTGAGAACTCCTTTATTTGGTCAAGTTTCAAAGAGCTACTACAAACCATGTTGGATTTAGAGTTCCAAATTCATCTATCTATATAGGAGAGAACAGAGGAAAACCTAAAAATATAAACTGCTACTGTATACGAACGCACAAACTAGAAGAACATAATTTGGTGAGCCAAGTGGGATTTGTGTATTTGTAATTACCACCAAGTATCTTCAAGATTGGTGAAAAAAATATTTGCTGGTATTTCGGAAACTCGTTATTTCTTAGAAGCCTGGCAACCCCTTTCAATGAAAGTGCTTTTCCACAGTCTCTGCTTAGGGCTACTTGAAGACTATACAAACCATAGAGACATAACTGAGAACTACTTTGTATTGTCAAGTTTCAAAGAGCTAATACAAACTTTGTTGGATTTAGAGTTCCAAATTCATCTATTCTATATAGGAGAGAACAGAGGGAAACCTAAATATAAAAACTGCTACTGTGGACGAACGCTTCAACCTAGAAGAACAAAATTTGGTGAGCCAAGTGGGATTTGTGTACTTGTCATTACCACCAAGTATCTTCAAGATTGGGTGAAAAAAATATTTGCTGGTATTTCGGAAACTCGTTATTTCTTAGAAGCCTGGCAACCCCTCTTAATGAAAGTACTTTTCCACAGTCTCTGCCTAGGGCTACTTGAAGAGGAAACAAAACATAGAGACAAAACTGAGAACTCATTTATTTTGTCAAGTTTCAAAAGAGCTACTACAAACCATGTTGGATTTAGAGTTCCAAATTCATCTATCTTTATAAGAGAGAACAGAGTGAAACCTAAATAATAAAAACTGCTACTGTAGACGAACGCTTAAACCTAGAAGAACAAAATTTGTTGAGCCAAGTGCGATTTGTGGACTTATCATTATCACCAAGTATCATCAAAATTGAGTGAAAAAATATTTGCTGGTGTTTCGGAAACTCATTATTTCGTAGAAGCTTGGCAACCCCTCGCAATGAAAGTGCTTTTCCACATTCTGTGCATATGGCTACTTGAAGAGGAAACAAACCTTAGAGATAAAACTGAGAACTCCTTTATTGTCTCAAGTTACAAACAGGTACTACAAACCATGTTGGATTTAGACTTCCAAATTATCTATCTATATAAGAGAGAACAGAGTGAAACCTAAATATAAAAACTGCTACTGTAGACGAACTCTTAAACCTAGAAAAACAAATTTTGGTGGCAAAGTGGGATTTGTGTACTGATCATTACCACCAAGTATCATCAAGATTGGGTGAAGAAATATTTGCTGGTATTTCAGAAACTCGTTATTTCTTGGAAGCTTGGCAACCCCTTTCTATGAAAGTGCATTTCCACAGTCTGTGCCTAGGGCTACGTGAAGTGGAAACAAACGATAGGGACAATACTGAGAACTCCTGTATTGTGTCAAGTTTCAAAGAGCTACTACAAAGCATGTTGGATTTAGAGTTATAAATTCATCTATCTATATAAGAGAGAACAGAGTGAAACATAAATATAAAAACTGCTACTGTAGACGAACGCTTAAACCTAGAAGAACAAAATTTGTTGAGCCAAGTGCGATTTGTGGACTGACCATTACCACCAAGTATCACCAAGATTGGGTAAAAAAATATTTCCTGGCATTTCGAAAACTCGTTATTTCTTAGAAGCTTGGCAACCCCTCTCAATGAAAGTGCTTTTCCACAGTCTGTGCCTAGGGCTACTTGAAGAGGAAACAAACCATAGAGACAAAACTGATAACTCCTTTTTTTGTCAAGTTTCAAAGAGCTACTACAAACCATGTTGGATTTAGAGTTCCAAATTCATCTATCTGTATAGGAGAGAATAGAGGGAAACCTTAAAATATAAACTGCTACTGTAAACGAACGCTTCAACCTAGAAGAACAAAATTTGGTGAGCCAAGTGGGAATTGTGTACTTGTCATTACCACCAAGTATCATCAAGATTGGGTGAAAAAATATTTGCTGGTATTTCGGAAACTCGTTATTTCTTAGAAGCTTGGCAACCCCTTTCAATGAAAGTGCTTTTCCACAGTCTCTGCTTAGGGCTACTTGAAGAGGAAACAAATCATAGAGACAAAACTGAGAACTGCTTTATTTTGTCAAGTTTCAAAGAGCTACTACAAACCATGTTGGATTTAGAGATCCAAATTCATCTATCTATATAGGAGAGAACAGAGGGTAACCTAAATATAAAAACTGCTACTGTAGACGAACGCTTCAACCTAGAAGAACGAAATTTGGTGAGCCAAGTGGGATTTTTGTACTGATCATTACCACCAAGTATCATCAACATTGGGTGAAAAAATATTTGCAGGTATTTTGGAAACTCGTAATTTCTTGGAAGCTTGGCAACCCCTTTTAGTGAAAGTGCTTTTTCCACAGTTTCAGCTTAGGGCTACTTGAAGAGGAAACAAACCATAGAGACAAAACTGAGACCTCTTTTTTTTGTCAAGTATCTAAGAGCTACTACAAAACATGTTGGATTTAGAGTTCCATATTCATCTATCTATATAGGAGAGAACAGAGGGAAACCTAAATATAAAAACTGCTACTGTAGACGAACGCTTCAAACTAGAAGAACATAATTTGGTGAGCCAAGTGGGATTTGTGTACTTGTCATTACCACCACGTATCATCAAGATTGGGTGTAAAAATATTTGCTGGTATTTCAGAAACTCGCAATTTTTTGGAAGCTTGGCAACCCCTTTCAATGAAAGTGCTTGTCCACAGTCTCTGCTTAGGGCTACTTGAAGACTATACAAACCATAGAGACATAACTGAGAACTACTTTGTATTGTCAAGTTTCAAAGAGCTATTACAAACTATGTTGGATTTAGAGTTCCAAATTCATCTATCTATATAGGAGAGAACAGAGGGAAACCTAAAAATAAAAACTGCTCTTGTAAACGAACGCATCAACCTAGAAGAGCAAAATTTGGTGAGCCAAGTGGGATTTGTGTATTTGTAATTACCACCAAGTATCATCAAGATTGGGTGAAAAAACATTTGCTGGTATTTCGGAAACCCGTAATTTTTTGGGAGCTTGATAAACCCTTTCAATGAAAGTGCTTTTCCCCAGTTTCTCCTTCGGGCTACTTGATTAGGAAACAAATCATAGAGAAAAAACTGAGAACTCCTTTATTCTGTCAAGTTTCAAAGAGCTACTACAATTCATGTTGGATTTAAAGTTCCAAATTCATCTATCTATATAGGAGAGAACAGAGGGAAACCTAAATATAAAAACTGCTACTGTGGACGAACGCTTCAACCTAGAAGAACAAAATTTGGTGAGCCAAGTGGGATTTTTGAACTGATCATTACCACCAAGTACTTTCAAGATTGGGTGAAAAAATGTTTGCTGGTATTTTAGAAACTCCTTATTTCTTAGAAGCTTGGCAATCCCTCTCAATGAAAGTGCTTTTCCACAGTCTATGCCTTGGGCTACTTGAAGAAGAAACAAACCATAGAGAGAAAACTGAGAACTCCTTTATTTTGTCAAGTTTCAAAGAGCTACTACAAACCATGTTGGATTAAGATTTCCAAATTCATCTATGTATATAGGAGAGAACAGAGGGAAACCTAAAAATATAAACTGATACTGTGAACGAACGCTTCAAATTTGAAAAACAAAATTTGGTGAGCCAAGTGGGATTTGTGTACTTGTCATTACCACCACGTATCATCAAGATTGGTTGAAAAAATATTTGCTGGTATTTCGGAAACTCGAAATTTCTTGGAAGCTTGGCAAAGCCTTTCAATGAAAGTGCTTTTCCACAGTCTCTGCTTAGGGCTACTTTAAGAGGAAACAAACCATAGAGAACAAACTGAGACCTCTTTTTTTGTCAAGTTTCTAAGAGCTACTACAAACCATGGTGGATTTAGAGTTCCATATTCTCTATCTATATAGGAGAGAACAGAGGGAAACCTAATTATAAAAACTGCTACTGTAGACGAACGCTACAACCTAGAAGAACATAATTTGGTGAGCCAAGTGGGATTTGTGTACTGATCATTACCACCAAGAATCATCAAGATTGGGTGAAAAAATAGTTGATGCTATTTCGGAAACTCGTTATTTCTTAGAAGCTTGTCAACCCCTCACAATGAAAATGCTTTTCCACATTCTGTGTCTAGGGCTACTTGAAGAGGTAACAAACCATAGAGACAAAACTGAGATCTCCTTTATTTTGTCATGTTTCAAAGAGCTACTACAAACCATGTTGTATTTAGAGTTCCAAATTAATCTATCTATATAGGAGAGAACAGAGGGAAACCTAAAAATATAACTGCTACTGTAAACTAATGCTTCAACCTAGAAGAACAAAATTTGGTGAATCAAGTGCGATTTCTGTATCGATCATTACCACCAAGTATCATCAAGATTGGGTGAAAAAATATTTGCTGGTATTTCGGAAACTCGTTATTTCTTGAAAGCTTGGCAACCCCTTTCAATGAAAGTGCTTTTCCACAGTCTGTTCCTAGGGCTACTTGAAGAGGAAACAAACCATAGAGGCAATACTGAGAACGAATTTATTTTGTCAAATTTCAAAAAGCTACTACAAACCATGTTGGATTAAGAGTTCCATATTCATCTATCAATATAAGAGAGAACAAAGTGAAACCTAAAAATAAAAACTGCTACTGTAAACGAATGCTTCAACCTAGAAGAACAAAATTTGGTGAGCCAAGTGGGATTTCTGTACTTGTCATTACCACCACGTATCATCAAGATTGGGTGAAACAGTATTTGCTGGTATTTCGGAAACTCGTAATTTCTTGGAAGCTTGGCAACTCCTTTCAATGAAAGTGCTGTTCCACAGTCTCTGCTTAGGGCTACTTGAAGAGAAAACAAATCATAGAGACAAAACTGAGAACTACTTTTTATTGTCGAGTTTCAAAGAGCTACTACAAACCATGTTGGATTTAGAGTTCCAAATTCATCTATCTATATAGGAGAGAACAGAGTGAAACCTAAAAATAAAAACTGCTACTGTAAACGAACGCTTCAACCTAGAAGAACACAGTTTGGTGAGCCAAGAGGGATTTGAGTACTGATCATTACCACCACGTATCATCAAGATTGCGTGAAAAAATATTTGCTGGTATTTCGGAAACTCGTTATTTCTAGAATCTTGGCAACCCCTCTCAATGAAAGTGCTTTTCCACAGTCTGTGCCTAGTGCTACTTGAAGAAGAAACAATGCATAAAGACAAAACTGAGAACTCCTTTATTTTGTCAAGTTTCAAAGAGCTACTACAACCATGTTGGATTTAGAGTTCCAAATTCATCTATCTATATAGGAGAGAACAGAGGGAAACCTAAAAATATAAACTGCTACTGTAGACTAACGCTTCAACCTAGAAGAACAAAATTTGGTGAGTCAAGTGGGATTTGTGTACCGATCATTACCACCAAGTATCATCAAGATTGGGTGAAAAAATATTTGCTGGTATTTCGGAAACTCGTTAATTCTTGGAAGCTTGGCAACCCTTTTCAATGAATGTGCTTTTCCACAGTCTCTGCTGAGGGCTACTTGAAGAGGAAACAAACCATAGAGACAATACTGAGAACGACTTTATTTTGTCAAATTTCAAAGAGGTACTACAAACCATGTTGGATTTAGAGTTATAAATTCATCTATCTATGTAGGAGAGAACAGAGGGAAACCTAAAAATAAAAACTGCTACTGTATACGAACGCTTCAACCTAGAAGAACAAAATTTGGTGAGCCAAGTGGGATTTGGTACTTGTCATTACCAACACGTATCATCAAGATTGGGTGAAATAGTATTTGCTGGTATTTCGGAAACTCGTAATTTCTTGGAAGCTTGGCAACTCCTTTCAATGAAAGTGCTTTTCCACAGTCTCTGCTTTGGGCTACATGAAGAGAAAACAAATCATAGAGACAAAACTGGAAACTACTTTTTTTTTGTCAAGATTCAAAGAGCTACTACAAACCATGTTGGATTTAGAGTTCCAAATTCATCTCTCTATATAAGAGAGAACAGTGAAACGTAAATAAAAAAACTGCTACTGTAGACGAACGCTTCAACCTTGAAGAACAAAATTTGGTGAGAATAGTGGGATTTATGTACTGATCCTTCCCACGAAGTATCATCAAGATTGGGTGTAAAAAATATTTGCTGGTATTACGGAAACTCGTTATTTCTTAGAAGCTTGGGAAACCCTCTCAATGAGAGTGCTTTTTCACAGTCTGTGCCTAGGGCTACTTGAAGAGGAAACAAACCATAGAGACAAAACTGAGAACTCCTTTATTTTATGAAGTTTCAAAGAGGTACAACAAACCATGTTGAATTTAGAGTTCCAAATTCATCTATCATTATAGGAGAGAACTGAGAGAAACCTAAGAATAAAAACTGCTACAGTAAACGAACGCTTCAACCTAGAAGAACAAAATTTGTTGAGCCAAGTGGGATTTGTGTACTTGTCTTTACCACCAAGTATCATCAAGAATGGGTGATAAAATATTTGCTGGTATTTCGGAAACTCGTTAATTCTTAGAAGCATGGCAACCCCTTTCAATGAACGTGTTCTTCCACAGTTTGTGCCTAGGGCTACTGGAATAGGAAACAAACCATAGAGACAAAACAGAGAACTCCTTAATTTTGTCAAGTTTCAAAGTGCTACTACAAACCATGTTGGATTTAGAATTCCAATTTCATCTATCTATATAGGAGAGAACAGAGTGAAACATAAAAATAAAAACTGCTACTGTAAACGAACGCTTCAACCTAGAAGAACAAATTTTGGTGAGCCAAGTGTGATTTGTGTACTTTTCATTACCACCACGTATAATCAAGATTTTGTGAAACAGTATTTGCTGGTATTTCAGAAACTCGTAATTTCTTGGAAGCTTGGCAACTCCTTTCAATCAAAGTGCTTTTCCACAGTCTCTGCTTAGGGCTACTTGAAGAGAAAAGAAATCATAGAGACAAAACTGGCAACTACTTTTTTTTGTCAAGTTTCAACGTGCTACTACAAACCATGCTGGATTTAGAGTTCCAATTTCAGCTATCTATATATGAGAGAACAGAGGGAAACCTAAAAGTATAAACTGCTACTGTAAAGGAACACTTCAACCTAGAACAACACAATTCAGTGAGCTAATTGGGATTTGTGTTCTGATCATTACCACCACGTATCCTCAAGATTGGGTGAAAAAATATTTGCTGTTATTTTGACAACTCATTATTTCTTAGAAGCTTGGCAACCCCTCTCAATGAAAGTGCTTTTCCACAGTCTGGGCCTAGGGCTACTTGTCGAAGAAACAAACCGTAGAGACAAAGCTGAGACTATTTTATTTTATGAAGTTTCAAATAGGTACAACAAACCATGTTGAATTTAGAGTTCCAAATTCATCTATCTATATAAGAGAGAACTGAGAGAAACCTAAGAATAAAAACTGCTACTGTAAACGAACGCTTCAAACTAGAAGAACTAAATTTGGTGAGCCAAGTGGGATTTGTGTACTTGTCATTACCACCAAGTATCATCACGATTGGTTGAAAAATTATTTGCTGGTATTTCGGAAACTCGTTATTTCTTAGAAGCTTGGCAACCCCTTTCAATGAACGTGCTCTTCCACAGTTTGAGCCTAGGGCTACTTGAAGAGGAAACAAATCATAGAGACAAAACTGAGAACTACTTTATTTTGTCAAGTTTCAAAGAGCTACTACAAACCATGTTGGATTTAGAGTTCCAAATCCTTCTATCTATATAGGAGAGAACAGAGTGAAACCTAAAAATAAAAACTGCTACTGTAAATGAACGCTTCAACCGAGAAGAACACAATTTGGTGAGCCAAGTGGGATTTGTGTACTGATCATTACCACCACGTATCATCAAGATTGCGTGAAAAAATATTTGCTGGTATTTCGGAAACTCGTTATGTCTTAGAAGCTTGGCCACCCCTCTCAATGAAAGTGCTTTTCCACAGTCTGTGCCTAGTGCTACTTGAAGAGGAAACAATGTATAAAGACAAAACTGAGAACGCCTTTATTTTCTCAAGTTTCAAAGAGCTACTACAAACCATGTTGTATTTAGAGTTCCAAATTCATCTATCTATATAGGAGAGAACAGAGGGACACCTAAAAATATAAACTGCTACTGTAAACGAACGCTTCAACCTAGAAGAACCAATTTTGGTGAGTCAAGTGGGATTTGTGTACTGATCATTACCATCAGTATCATAAAGATTGGGGGAAAAAATATTTGCTTATATTTTGGAAACTCCTTATTTCTTAGAAGCTTGGCTAAAACTCTCAATGAAGTGCTTTTCCACAGTCTGTGCCTAGGTCTACTTGAAGAGGAAACAAACCATAGAGACAAAACTGAGAACTCATTTATTTTGTCAAGTTTCAGAGAAATACTACAAACCATGTTGATTTTAGAGTTCCAAATTCATCTATCTATATAGGAGAGAACAGAGGGAAACCTAAAAATAAAAACTGCCACTGTAAATGAACGCTTCAACCGAGAAGAACAAAATTTGGTGAGCCAAGTGGGATTTGTGTACTTGTCATTACCACCAAGTATCATCAAGATTGGGTGAAAAAATATTTGCTGGTATTTCGGAAACTCGTTAATTCTTAGAAGCTTGGCAACCCCTTTCAATGAACGTGTTCTTCCACAGTTTGTGCCTAGGGCTACTGGAATAGGAAACAAACCATAGAGACAAAACTGAGAACTCCTTAATTTTGTCAAGTTTCAAAGAGCTACTACAAACCATTTTGGATTTAGAATTCCAAATTCATCTCTCTATATAGGAGAGAACAGAGTGAAACATAAAAATAAAAACTGCTACTGTAAACGAACGCTTCAACCTAGAAGAACAAAATTTGGTGAGCCAAGTGTGATTTGTGTACTTGTCATTACCACCACGTATAATCAAGATTTTGTGAAACAGTATTTGCTGGTATTTCAGAAACTCGTAATTTCTTAGAAGCTTGGCAACTCCTTTCAATGAAAGTGCTTTTCCACAGTCTCTGCTTAGGGCTACTTGCAGAGAAAACAAATCATAGAGACAAAACTGGGAACTACTTTTTTTTGTCAAGTTTCAACGCGCTACTACAAACCATGCTGGATTTAGAGTTCCAATTTCAGCTATCTATGTATGAGAGAACAGAGGGAAACCTGAAAGTATAAACTGCTACTGTAAAGGAACACTTCAACCTAGAACAACACAATTCGGTGAGCTAATTGGGATTTGTGTTCTTATCATTACCACCACGTATCCTCAAGATTGGGTGAAAAATATTTGCTGTTATTTTGACAACTCATTATTTCTTAGAAGCTTGGCAACCCCTCTCAATGAAAGTGCTTTTCCACAGTCTGGGCCTAGGGCTACTTGACGAAGAAACAAACCATAGAGACAAAACTGAGAACTATTTTATTTTTTCAAGTTTCAAAAAGCTACTACAAACCATGTTGGATTTAAAGTTCCAAATTCATCTATCTATATAAGAGAGAACAGAGTGAAACGTAAATATAAAAACTGCTACTGTAGACGAACGATTCAACCTAGAAGAACAAAAATTGGTGAGCCAAGTGGGATTTGTGTACTTGTCATTACCACCAAGTATCATCACGATTGGTTGAAAAATTATTTGCTGGTATTTCGGAAACTCGTTATTTCTTAGAAGCTTGGCAACCCCTTTCAATGAACGTGCTCTTCCACAGTTTGAGCCTAGGGCTACTTGAAGAGGAAACAAATCATAGAGACAAAACTGAGAACTACTTTATTTTGTCAAGTTTCAAAGAGCTACTACAAACCATGTTGGATTTAGAGTTCCAAATCCTTCTATCTATATAGGAGAGAACAGAGTGAAACCTAAAAATAAAAACTGCTACTGTAAATGAACGCTTCAACCGAGAAGAACACAATTTGGTGAGCCAAGTGGGATTTGTGTACTGATCATTACCACCACGTATCATCAAGATTGCGTGAAAAATATTTGCTGGTATTTCGGAAACTCGTTATGTCTTAGAAGCTTGGCCACCCCTCTCAATGAAAGTGCTTTTCCACAGTCTGTGCCTAGTGCTACTTGAAGAGGAAACAATGTATAAAGACAAAACTGAGAACGCCTTTATTTTCTCAAGTTTCAAAGAGCTACTACAAACCATGTTGTATTTAGAGTTCCAAATTCATCTATCTATATAGGAGAGAACAGAGGGACACCTAAAAATATAAACTGCTACTGTAAACGAACGCTTCAACCTAGAAGAACCAATTTTGGTGAGTCAAGTGGGATTTGTGTACTGATCATTACCATCAGTATCATAAAGATTGGGGGAAAAAATATTTGCTTATATTTTGGAAACTCCTTATTTCTTAGAAGCTTGGCTAAAACTCTCAATGAAAGTGCTTTTCCACAGTCTGTGCCTAGGTCTACTTGAAGAGGAAACAAACCATAGAGACAAAACTGAGAACTCATTTATTTTGTCAAGTTTCAGAGAAATACTACAAACCATGTTGATTTTAGAGTTCCAAATTCATCTATCTATATAGGAGAGAACAGAGGGAAACCTAAAAATAAAAACTGCCACTGTAAATGAACGCTTCAACCGAGAAGAACAAAATTTGGTGAGCCAAGTGGGATTTGTGTACTTGTCATTACCACCAAGTATCATCAAGATTGGGTGAAAAAATATTTGCTGGTATTTCGGAAACTCGTTAATTCTTAGAAGCTTGGCAACCCCTTTCAATGAACGTGTTCTTCCACAGTTTGTGCCTAGGGCTACTGGAATAGGAAACAAACCATAGAGACAAAACTGAGAACTCCTTAATTTTGTCAAGTTTCAAAGAGCTACTACAAACCATTTTGGATTTAGAATTCCAAATTCATCTCTCTATATAGGAGAGAACAGAGTGAAACATAAAAATAAAAACTGCTACTGTAAACGAACGCTTCAACCTAGAAGAACAAAATTTGGTGAGCCAAGTGTGATTTGTGTACTTGTCATTACCACCACGTATAATCAAGATTTTGTGAAACAGTATTTGCTGGTATTTCAGAAACTCGTAATTTCTTGGAAGCTTGGCAACTCCTTTCAATGAAAGTGCTTTTCCACAGTCTCTGCTTAGGGCTACTTGCAGAGAAAACAAATCATAGAGACAAAACTGGGAACTACTTTTTTTTGTCAAGTTTCAACGCGCTACTACAAACCATGCTGGATTTAGAGTTCCAATTTCAGCTATCTATGTATGAGAGAACAGAGGGAAACCTGAAAGTATAAACTGCTACTGTAAAGGAACACTTCAACCTAGAACAACACAATTCGGTGAGCTAATTGGGATTTGTGTTCTTATCATTACCACCACGTATTTTCAAGATTGGGTGAAAAAATATTTGCTGTTATTTTGACAACTCATTATTTCTTAGAAGCTTGGCAACCCCTCTCAATGAAAGTGCTTTTCCACAGTCTGGGCCTAGGGCTACTTGACGAAGAAACAAACCATAGAGACAAAACTGAGAACTATTTTATTTTTTCAAGTTTCAAAAAGCTACTACAAACCATGTTGGATTTAAAGTTCCAAATTCATCTATCTATATAAGAGAGAACAGAGTGAAACGTAAATATAAAAACTGCTACTGTAGACGAACGATTCAACCTAGAAGAACAAAAATTGGTGAGCCAAGTGGGATTTGTGTACTTGTCATTACCACCAAGTATCATCACGATTGGTTGAAAAATTATTTGCTGGTATTTCGGAAACTCGTTATTTCTTAGAAGCTTGGCAACCCCTTTCAATGAACGTGCTCTTCCACAGTTTCAGCCTAGGGCTACTTGAAGAGGAAACAAACCATAGAGACAAAACTGAGAACTCCTTTATTTGGTCAAGTTTCAAAAAGCTACTACAAACCATATTGGATTTAGAGTTCCAAATTCATCTATCTTTATAGGAGAGAACAGAGTGAAACCTAAAAATAAAAACTGCTACTGTAAACGAACGCTTCAAACTAGAAGAGCAAAATTTTGTGAGCCAAGTGGGATTTGTGTACTTGTCATTACCACCAAGTATCATCAATATTGGGCGAAAAAATATTTGTTGTTATTTCGGAAACTCGTTATTTCTTAGAAGCTTGGCAAAACCTCTCAATGAATGTGCTTTTCCCCAGTCTGTGCCTAGGGCTATTTGAAAAGGAAACAAACCATAGAGATAAAAGTTAGAGCTTTTTTATTTTGTCAAGTTTCAAAGAGTTTTATTTTGTCAAGTTTCAAAGAGTTTTCAAAGATTTTAGAGTTCCAAATTCATCTATCTATATAGGAGAGAACAGAGGGAAACCTAAAAATAAAAACTGCCATTGTAAACGAACGCTTCAACCTAGAAGAGCAAAATTTTGTGAGCCAAGTGGGATTTGTGTACTTGTCATTACCACCAAGTATCATCAAGATTGGGTGAAAAAATATTTGCTGGTATTTCAGAAACCCGTAATTTTTTGGGAGCTTGGCAAACCCTTTCAATGAAAGTGCTTTTCCCATGTTTCTCCTTAGGGCTACTTGAAGAGGAAACAAATTATAGAGACAAAACTGAGAACTCCTTTATTTTGTCAAGTTTCAAAGAGCTACTACAAACCATGTTGGATTTAGATTCCAAATTCATCTATCTATATAGGAGAGAACAGAGGGAAACCTAAAAATAAAAACTGCTACTGTAAACGAACGCTTCAACCTAGAAGAACAAAATTTGGTGAGCCAAGTGGGATTTGTGTACTGATCATTACCACCAAGTATCATCAAGATTGGGTGAAAAAATATTTGCTGGTATTTCGGAAACTCGTTATTTCTTAGAAGCTTGGCAACCCCTTTCAATGAAAGTGCTGTTCTACACTTTGTGCCTAGGGCTACTTGAAGAGGAAACAAACCATAGAGACAAAACTGAGAACTCCTTTATTTGGTCAAGTTTCAAAAAGCTACTACAAACCATATTGGATTTAGAGTTCCAAATTCATCTATCTATATGGGAGAGAACAGAGTGAAACATAAAAATAAAAACTGCTACTGTAAACGAACGCTTCAAAATAGAAGAACACAATTTGCTGAGCCAAGTGGCATTTGTGTACTGATCATTACCACCGCGTATCATCAATATTGGGTGAAAAAATATATGCTGGTATTTCCGAAACTCGTTATTTCTTAGAAGCTTGGCAAACCCTCTCAATGAATGTGCTTTTCCCCAGTCTGTGCCTAGGGCTATTTGAAAAGGAAACAAACCATAGAGACAAAAGTTTGAGCTTTTTTATTTTGTCAAGTTTCAAAGAGCTACTACAAACCATGTTTGATTTAGAGTTCCAAATTCATCTACCTTTATAGGAGAGAACAGAGGGAAACCTAAAAATAAAAACTGCTACTGTAAACAAACGCTTCAACCTAGAAGAACAAAATGTGGTGAGCCAAGTGGGATTTGTGTACTTGTCATTCCCACCAAGTATCATCAAGATTGGGTGAAAAAATATTTGCTGGTATATCGGAAACTCGTTATTTCTTAGAAGCCTGGCAACCCCTCCCAATGAAAGTGGTTTTGCACAGTCTGTGCCTAGGTCTACTTGAAGAGGAAACAAAACATAGAGACAAAACTGAGAACTCCTTCATTTTGTCAAGTTTCAAAGAGTTACTACAAAACATGTTGGATTTAGAGTTCTGAATTCATCTATCTATATAAAAGAGAACAGAGTGAAACCAAAATATAAAAACAGCTACTGTAAACGAACGCTTCAACCTAGAAGAACAAAATTTGGTGAGCCTAGTGGCATTTGTGTACTGATCATTACCACCACGTATCATCAAGATTGGGTGAAAAAATATTTGCTGGTATTTCGGAAACTCGTTATTTCTTAGAAGCTTGGGAAACCCTATAATGAAAGTGCTTTTCCACAGTCTGTGCCTACGGCTACTTGAAGAGAAAACAAACAACAGAGACAAAACTGAGGTCTCCTTTATTGTATGAAGTTTCAAAGAGCTACTACAAACCATGTTGGATTTAGAGTTCCAAATTTATCTATCTATATAGGAGAGAACAGAGGGAAACCTAAAAATATAAACTGCTCTTGTAAACGAACGCTTCAACCTAGAAGAGCAAAATTTGGTGAGCCAAGTGGGATTTGTGTGTTTGTAATTACCACCAAGTATCATCAAGATTGTGTAAAAAAATATTTGCTGGTATTTCGGAAACCCGTAATTTTTTGGGAGCTTGGCAAACCCTTTCAATGAAAGTGCTTTTCCCCAGTTTCTCCTTAGGGCTACTTGAAGAGGAAACATATCATAGAGAAAAAACTGAGAACTCCTTTATTTTGTCATGTTTCAAAGAGCTACGACAAACCATGTTTAATTTAGAGTTCCAAATTCATCTATCTATATAGGAGAGAAAAGAGGGTAACCTGAAAATATAAACTGCTACTGTAAACTAACGCTTCAACCTAGAAGAATAAAATTTAGTGAGCCAAGTGGGATTTGTGTACTGATCATTACCACCAAGTATCATCAAGATTGGGTGAAAAAATATTTGCTGGTATTTCGGAAACTCGTTATTACTTAGAAGCTTGGCAATCCCTTTCAATGAAAGTGCTGTTCTACACTTTGTGCCTAGGGCTACTTGAAGAGTAAACAAACCATAGAGACAAAACTGAGAACTCCTTTATTTTGTTAAGTTTCAAAGAGCTACTACAAACCATATTGGATTTAGAGTTCCAAATTCATCTATCTATATGGGAGAGAACAGAGTGAATACTAAAAATAAAAATTGCTACTGTAAATGAACGCTTCAACGTAGAAGAACACAATTTGGAGAGCCAAGTGGCATTTGTGTACTGATCATTACCACCACGTATCATCAAGATTGGGTGAAAAAATATTTGCTGGTATTTCGGAAACTCGTTATTTCTTAGAAGCTTGGCAACCCCTCTCAATGAATGTGCTTTTCCCCAGTCTGTGCCTAGGGCTATTTGAAGAGGAAACAAACCATAGAGACAAAACTGAGAACTTTTTTATTTTGTCAAGTTTCAAAGAGCTACTACAAACCATGTTGAATTTAGAGTTCCAATTTCATCTATCTATATATTAGAGAACTGAGGGAAACCTAAAAATAAAAACTGCTACTGTTAATGAACGCTTCAACCTAGAAGAACGAAATTTGGGAGCCTAGTGGCATTTGTGTACTGATCATTACCACCACGTATCATCAAGATTGGGTGAAAAAATATTTGCTGGTATTTCGGAAACTCGTTATTTCTTAGAAGTATTGAAACCCTATAATGAAAGTGCTTTTCCACAGTGTGTGCCAAGGGCTACTTGAAGAGGAAACACACAACAGAGACAAAACTGAGGTCTCCTTTATTTTATGAAGTTTCAAAGAGGTACTACAAACCATGTAGGATTTAGAGTTCCAAATTCATCTATCTATATAGGAGAGAACTGAGTGAAACCTAAAAATAAAAACTGCTACTGTAAACGAACGCTTCAACCTCGAAGAACAAAATTTGGTGAGCCAAGTTAAATTTGTGTACTTGTCATTGACACCAAGTATCATCAAGATTGGGTGAAAAACTGTTTTCTGGTATTTCGGAAACTCGTAATTTCATGGAAGCTTGGCAACCCCTTTCAATGAAAGTGCTTTTCCACAGTCTCTGCTTAGGGATACTTGAGGAGGAAACAAATCATAGAGACAAAACTGAGAACTCCTTTATTTTGTCAAGTTTCAAAGAGCTACTACAAACCATGTTGCATTTAGAGTTCCAGATTCATCTATCTATATAGAAGAGAACAGAGGGACACCTAAAAATATAAACTGCTACTGTAAACGAACACTTCAATTTAGACGAACCAAATTTGGTGAGTCAAGTGGAATTTGTGTACTGATCATTACCATCAGTATCATCAAGATTGGGTGAAAAATATTTGCTGGTATTTTGGAAACTCATTATTTCTTAGAAGCTTGGCAACAACTCTCAATGAAAGTGCTTTTCCACAGTCTCTGCTTAGGGCTACTTGAAGAGGAAACAAATCATAGAGAAAAAACTGAGAACTCCTTTATTTTGTCAAGTTTCAAATAGCTACTACAAACCATGTTGGATTTAGAGTTCCAAATTCAGCTATCTATATAGGAGAGAACAGAAGGAAATCTAAAAATATAAACTGCTACTGTGAACGAACGCTTCAACCTAGAAGAACAAAATTTGGTGAGCCAAGTGGCATTTGTGTACTTGTCATTACCACCAAGTATCATCAAGATTTTGTGAAAAAATATTTGCTGGTATTTCGGAAACTCGTTATTTCTTAGAAGCTTGGCAACCCCTCCCAATGAATGTGCTTTTCCTCAGTCTGTGCCTAGGGCTATTTGAAGAGGAAACAAACCATAGAGACAAAACTGAGAACTTTTTTATTTTGTCAAGTTTCAAAGAGCTACTACAAACCATGTTGGATTTAGAGTTCCAAATTCATCTATCTATATAGGAGAGAACAGAAGAAAACCTAAAAATAAAAACTGCTACTGTAAACGAACGCTTCAACCTAGAAGAGCAAAATTTGGTGAGCCAAGTGGGATTTGTATACTTGTCATTACCACCAAGTAACATCAAGATTGGGTGAAAAAATATTTGCTGGTATTTCGGAAACCAGTAAT
This sequence comes from Callospermophilus lateralis, assembly GCF_048772815.1. Lineage (NCBI taxonomy): Eukaryota > Metazoa > Chordata > Mammalia > Rodentia > Sciuridae > Callospermophilus > Callospermophilus lateralis. The sequence continues at coordinate 156,967 of NW_027513115.1, read as the reverse complement.
TTTTTGGGAGCTTGGCAAACCCTTTCAATGAAAGTGCTTTTCCACAGTCTCTGCTAAGGGCTACTTGAAGAGGAAACAAACAACAGAGACAAAACTGAGAACTCGTTTATTTTGTCAAGTTTCAAAGAGCTACTACAAACCATGTTTGATTTAGAGTTCCAAATTCATCTATCTATATGAGAGAGAACAGAGTGACACCTAAAAATAAAAACTGCTACTGTAAAAGACCGCTTCAACCAAGAAGAACACAATTTGGTGAGCCAAGTGGCATTTGTGTACTGATCATTAACACCACGTATCATCAAGATTGGGTGAAAAAATATTTGCTGGTATTTCGGAAACTCGTTATTTCTTAGAAGCTTGGCAACCCCTCTCAGTGGATGTGCTTTTCCCCAGTCTGTACCTAGGACTATTTGAAGAGGAAACAAACCATAGAGACAAAACTGAGAACTTTTTTATTTTGTCAAGTTTCAAAGAGCTACTACAAACCATGTTGGATTTAGAGTTCCATTCATCTATCTATATAGGAGAGAACAGAGGGAAACCTAAAAATAAAAACTGCTACTGTAAACGAACGCTTCAACCTAGAAGATCAGAATTTCGTTAGCCAAGTGGGAAATGTGTACTTCTCATTACCACCAAGTATCATCAAGATTGGGTTAAAAAATATATGCTAGTATTTCAGAAACCCATAATTTCTTGGGAGGTTGGCAAACCCTTTCAATGAAAGTGCTTTTCCACAGTCTGTGCCTATGGCTACTTGAAGAGGAAACAAAACAAGGAGACAAAACTGATAACTCCTTCATTTTGTCAAGTTTCAAAGAGCTACGACAAACCATGTTGGATTTAGAGTTCCAAATTCATCTATCTATGTAAAAGAGAACAGAGTGAAACCTAAAAATAAAAACTGCTATTGTACAGGAACGCTTCAACCTAGAAGAACAAAATTTGGTGAGCCACGTGGGAATTGTGTACTTGTAATTACCACCAAGTATCATCAAGATTGGGTGAAAATATATTTGCTGGTATTTCGGAAACCCGTAATTTTTTGGGAGCTTGGCAAACCCTTTCAATGAAAGTGCTTTTCCCCAGTTTCTGCTTAGGGCTACTTGAAGAGGAAACAAACCATAGAGACAAAACTGAGAACTCCTTTATTTTGTCAAGTTTCAAAGAGCTACTACAAACCATGTTGGATTTAGAGTTCCAAATTCATCTATCTATATGGGAGAGAACAGAGTGAAACCTAAAAATAAAAACTGCTACTGTAAATGAACGCTTCATCCTTGAAGAACACAATTTAGTGAGCCAAGTGGCATTTGTGTACTGATCATTACCACCACGGATCATCAAGATTGGGTGAAAAAATATTTGCTAGTATTTCGGAAACTCTTTATTTCTTGGAAGCTTGGCAACCATTTCAATGAAAGTGCTTTTCCACAGTCTATGCCTAGGGCTACTTGAAGAGCAAACAAACCATAGAGACAAAACTCAGAACTCCTTTATTTTGTCAAGTTTCAAAGAGCTACTACAAACCATGTTGGATTTAGAGTTCCAAATTCATCTATCTATATGGGAGAGAACAGAGTGAAACCTAAAATTAAAAACTGCTACTGCAAATGAACGCTTCAACCTAGTAGAACACAATTTGTGAGCCAAGTTGGACTTGTGTAGTGATCATTACCACAACGTATCATCAAGACAGGGTGAAAAAATATTTGCTGGTATTTCTAAAACTCGTTATTTCTTAGAAGCTTGGCAACTCCTTTCAATGAAAGTACTTTTCTACAGTTTGTGCCTAGGGCTACATGAAGAGGAAACAAACCATAGAGACAATACTGAGAACACTTTTATTTTGTCAAGTTTCAAAGAGCTACTACAAACCATATTGGATTAAAAGTTCCAAATTCATCTATCTATATAGGAGAGAAGTGAGTGAAACCTAAAAATAAAAACTGCTACTGTAAACGAACGCTTCAACCTCGAAGAAAAAAATTTGGTGAGCCAAGTGGGATATGTGTACTTGTCATTAACACCAAGTATCATCAAGATTGGGTGAAAAACTGTTTGCTGGTATTTCGGAAACTCGTAATTTCTTGAAAGCTTGGCAACCCCTTTCAATGAAAGTGCTTTTCCACAGTCTCTGCTTAGGGATACTTTAGGAGGAAACAAATCATAGAGACAAAACTGAGAACGCCTTTATTTTGTCAAGTTTCAAAGAGCTACTACAAACCATGTTGGATTTAGAGTTCCGAATTCATCTACCTATATAAAAGAGAACAGAGTGAAACCAAAAAATAAAAACTGCTACTGTAAACGAACGCTTCAACCTAGAAGAACAAAATTTGGTGAGCCAAGTGGCATTTGTGTACTGATCATTACCACCAGTATCATCAAGATATTGTGAAAAAATATTTGCTGGTATTTTGGAAACTCGTTATTTCTTAGAAGCTTGGCAACAACTCTCAATGAAAGTGCTTTTCCACAGTTTGTGCCTAGGGCTACTTGAAGAGGAAACAAACCATACAGACAAAACTGAGAACTTTTTTATTTTGTCAAGTTTCAAGGAGCTACTCAAACCATGTTGGATTTAGTGTTTTATATTCATCTATCTATATAGGAGAGAACAGAGTGAAACCAAAAAATAAAAACAGCTACTGTAAACGAACGCTTCAACCTAGAAGAACAAAATTTGGTGAGCCAAGTGGGATTTGTGTACTTATCATTACCACCAAGTATCATCAAGATTGGGTGAAAAAATATTTGCTGGTATTTCGAAACTCGTAATTTCTTGGAAGCTTGGCAACCCCTTTCGATGAAAGTGCTATTCCACAGTCTCTGCTTAGGGCTACTTGAAGAGGAAACAAACCATAGAGACAAAACTGAGAACATTTTTATTTCGTCAAGTTTCAAAAAGCTACTACAAACCATGTTGGATTTAGAGTTCCAAATTCATCTATCTATATAGGAGAGAACAGAGGGAAACCTAAAAATAAAAACTGCTCTTGTAAACGAACGCTTCAACCTAGAAGAGCAAAATTTGGGGAGCCAAATGGGACTTGTGTATTTGTAATTACCACCAAGTATCATCAAGATTGGGTGAAAAAATATTTGCTGGTATTTCGGAAACTCGTTAATTCTTAGAAGCTTGGCAACCCCTTTCAATGAAAGTGCTGATCTACAGTTTGTGCCTAGGGCTACTTGGAGAGGAAACAAACCATAGAGACAAAACTGAGAACTCCTTTATTTTGTCAAGTTTCAAAGAGCTACTACAAACCATGTTGGATTTAGAGTTCCAAATTCATCTATCTATATGGGAGAGAACAGAGTAAAACCTAAAAATAAAAACTGCTACTGTAAACGAACGCTTCAACATAGAAGAACACAATTTGGTGAGCCAAGTGGCATTTGTGTACTGATCATTACCACCACGTATCATCAAGATTGGGTGAAAAAATATTTGCTGGTATTTCGGAAACTCGTTATTTCTTAGAAGCTTGGCAACCCCTCTGAATGAATGTGCTTTTCCCCAGTCTGTGCCTAGGGCTATTTGAAGAGGAAACAAACTACAGAGACAAAACTGAGAACTTTTTTATTTTGTCAAGTTTCAAAGAGCTACTACAAACCATGTTGGATTTAGAGTTCCAAATTCATCTATCTCTATAGGAGAGAACAGTGGGAAACCTAAAAATAAAAACAGCTACTGTAAATGAACGCTTCAACCTAGAAGAACAAAATTTGGTGAGCGAATTGGGATTTGTGTACTTGTCATTACCATCAAGTATCATCAAGATTGGGTGAAAAAATATAAGCTGGTATTTCGAAAAACCCGTAATTTCTTGGGAGCTTTGCTAACCCTTTCAATGAAAGTGCTTTTCCACAGTCTCTGCTTAGCGCTACTTGAAGAGGAAACAAATCATAAAGACAAAACAGAGAACCCCTTTATTTTGTCAAGTTTTATAGAGCAACTACAAACCATGTTGGATTTAGAGTTCCAAATTCATCTATCTATATAGGAGAGAACAGAGGGAAATCTAAATATATAAACTGCTACTGTAAACGAACTCTTCAACCAAGAAGAACACAATTTGGAGAGCCAAGTGGGATTTGTGTACTGATCATTACAACCACGTATCATCAAGACTGGGCGAAAAAATATTTGCTGGTATTTCTAAAACTCGTTATTTCTTAGAAGCTTGGCAACCCCTCTCAATGAAAGTGCTTTTCCACAGTCTGTGCCTAGGGCTACTTGAAGGGGAAACAATCCATAGAGAATAAACTGAGAACTCCTTTATTTTGTCAAGTTTCAGAGAGCTACTACAAACCATGTTGGATTTAGAGTTCCAAATTCATCTATCTATATAGGAGAGAACAGAGGGAAACCTAAAAAAATAAACTGCTACTGTAAACTAACGCTTCTACCTAGAAGAACAAAATTTAGTAAGTCAAGAGGGATTTGTGTACAGATCATTACCACCAAGTATCATCAAGATTGGGTGAAAAAATATTTGCTGGTATTTCGGAAACTCGTTATTTCTTAGAGGCTTGGCAACCCCTTTCACTGGAAGTTCTTTTCTACAGTTTGTGCCTAGGGCTACTTGAAGAGGAAACAAACCATAGAGACAAAACTGAGAACTCCTTTATTTTGTCAAGTTTCAAAGACCTACTACAAACCATGTTGGATTTAGAGTTCCAAATTCATCTATCTATATGGGAGAGAACAGAGTGAAACCTATAAATAAAAACTGCTACTGTAAACGAACGCTTCCACCTAGAAGAACACAATTTGGTGAGCCAAGTGGCATTTGTGTACTGATCATTACCACCACGTATCATCAATATTGGGTGAAAAAATATTTTTGCTATTTCGGAAACTCGTTATTTCTTAGAAGCTTGGCAACCCCTCTCAATGAATGTGCTTTTCCCCAGTCTGTGCCTAGGGCCATTTGAAGAGGAAACAAACCATAGAGACAAAACTGAGAACTTTTTTATTTCGTCAAGTTTCAAAGAGCTACTACAAACCATGTTGGATTTAGAGTTCCATATTCATCTATCTATATAGGAGAGATTAGAGGGAAACCTAAAAATAAAAACTGCTACTGTAAACGAACGCTTCAATCTAGAAGAGCAAAATTTGGTGAGCCAAGTGGGATTTGTGTACTTGTCATTACCACTAAGTATCATCAAGATTGGGTGAAAAAATATTTGCTGGTATTTCGCAAACCCGTAATTTCTTGGGAGCTTGGCAAATTTTTTTAATGAAAGTGCTTTTCCACAGTCTCTGCTTAGGGCTACATGAAGAGGAAACAAATCATAGAGACAAAACTGAGAACTCCTTTATTTTGTCAAGTTTCAAAGAGCTACTACAAACAATGTTGGATTTAGAGTTCCATATTCATCTATCTATATAGGAGAGATTAGAGGGAAACCTAAAAATATAAACTGCTACTGTAAACGAACGCTTCAACCTAGAAGAACCAAATTTGGTGAGCCAAGTGGGATTTGTGTACTTGTCATTACCACCAAGTATCATCAAGAATGGGTGAAAAAATATTTGCTAGTATTTCGGAAACTCGTTATTTCTTAGAAGCCTGGCAACCCCTCTCAATGAAAGTGCTTTTGCACAGTCTGTGCCTAGGGCTACTTGAAGAGGAAACAAAGCATAGGACAAAACTGAGAACTCGTTTATTTTGTCAAGTTTCAAAGAGCTACTACAAACCATGTTGGATTTAGAGTTCCAAATTCATCTATCTATATAGGAGCGAACAGAGGGAAACCTAAAAATAAAAACTGCTACTGTAAACGAACGCTTCAACCTAGAAGAACAAAATTGGTGAGCCAAGTGTGATTTGTGTACTGATCATTACCACCAAGTATAATCAAGATTGGGTGAAAAAATATTTGCTGGTATTTCGGAAACTCGTTACTTCTTAGAAGCTTGGCAACCCCTTTCAACAAAGTGCTGTTCTACAGTTTGTGCCTAGGGCTACTTGGAGAGGAAACAAACCATAGAGACAAAACTGAGAACTCCTTTATTTTGTCAAGTTTCAAAGAGCTACTACAAACCATGTTGGATTTAGAGTTCCAAATTCATCTATCTATATGGGAGAGAACAGAGTAAAACCTAAAAATAAAAACTGCTACTGTAAACAAACGCTTCAACATAGAAGAACACAATTTGGTGAGCCAAGTGGCATTTGTGTACTGATCATTACCACCACGTATTAACAAGATTGGGTGAAAAAATATTTGCTGGTATTTCGGAAACTCGTTACTTCTTAGAAGCTTGGCAACCCCTCTGAATGAATGTGCTTTTCCCCAGTCTGTGCCTAGGGCTATTTGAAGAGGAAACAAACCATAGAGACAAAACTGAGAACTTTTTATTTTGTCAAGTTTCAAAGAGCTACTACAAACCATGTTGGATTTAGAGTTCCAAATTCATCTATCTCTATAGGAGAGAACAGTGGGAAACCTAAAAATAAAAACTGCTACTGTAAACGAACGCTTCAAACTAGAAGAACAAAATTTGGTGAGCCAATTGGGATTTGTGTACTTGTTATTACCACCAAGTATCATCAAGATTGGGTGAAAAAATATAAGCTGGTATTTCGAAAAAACCGTAATTTCTTGGGAGCTTTGCTAACCCTTTCAATGAAAGTGCTTTTCCACAGTCTCTGCTTAGCGCTACTTGAAGAGGAAACAAATCATAAAGACAAAACAGAGAACTCCTTTATTTTGTCAAGTTTCAAAGAGCTACTAAACCATGTTACATTTAGAGTTCCAAATTCATCTATCTATATAGGAGAGAACAGAGGGAAATCTAAAAATATAAACTGCTACTGTAAACGAACTCTTCAACCAAGAAGAACACAATTTGGTGAGCCAAGTGGGATTTGTGTACTGATCATTACAATCACGTATCATCAAGACTGGGTGAAAAAATATTTGCTGGTATTTCGGAAACTCGTTATTTCTTAGAGGCTTGGCAACCCCTTTCACTGGAAGTTCTTTTCTACAGTTTGTGCCTAGTGCTACTTGAAGAGGAAACAAACCATAGAGACAAAACGGAGAACTCCTTTATTTTGTCAAGTTTCAAAGACCTACTACAAACCATGTTGATTTAGAGTTCCAAATTCATCTATCTATATGGGAGAGAACAGAGTGAAACCTATAAATAAAAAACTGCTACTGTAAACGAACGCTTCCACCTAGAAGAACACAATTTGGTGAGCCAAGTGGCATTTGTGTACTGATCATTACCACCACGTATCATCAATATTGGGTGAAAAAATATTTTTGCTATTTCGGAAACTCGTTATTTCTTAGAAGCTTGGCAACCCCTCTCAATGAATGTGCTTTTCCCCAGTCTGTGCCTAGGGCCATTTGAAGAGGAAACAAACCATAGAGACAAAAACTGAGAACTTTTTTATTTCGTCAAGTTTCAAAGAGCTACTACAAACCATGTTGGATTTAGAGTTCCAGATTCATCTATCTATATAGGAGAGATTAGAGGGAAACCTAAAAATAAAAACTGCTACTGTAAACGAACGCTTCAATCTAGAAGAGCAAAATTTGGTGAGCCAAGTGCGATTTGTGTACTTGTCATTACCACTAAGTATCATCAAGATTGGTTGAAAAAATATTTGCTGGTATTTCGCAAACCCGTAATTTCTTGGGAGCTTGGCAAATTTTTTTTAATGAAAGTGCTTTTCCACAGTCTCTGCTTAGGGCTACATATAGAGGAAAAAAATCATAGAGACAAAACTGAGAACTCTTTTATTTTGTCAAGTTTCAAAGAGCTACTACAAACAATGTTGGATTTAGAGGTACAAATTCATCTATCTATATAGGAGAGAACAGAGGGAAACCTAAAAATATAAACTGCTACTGTAAACGAACGCTTCAACCTAGAAGAACCAAATTTGGTGAGCCAAGTGGGATTTGTGTACCTGTCATTACCACCAAGTGTCATCAAGATTGGGTGAAAAAAATATTGCTGGTATTTCGGAAACTCGTTATTTCTTAGAAGCCTGGCAACCCCTCTCAATGAAAGTGCTTTTGGAGAGTCTGTGCCTAGGGCTATTTGAAGAGGAAACAAACCATAGAGACAAAACTGAGAACTTTTTTATTTTGTCAAGTTTCAAAGAGCTACTACAAACCATGTTGGATTTAGAGTTCCAAATTCATCTATCTCTATAGGAGAGAACAGTGGGAAACCTAAAAATAAAAACTGCTACTGTAAAGGAACACTTCAACCTAGAAGAACAAAATTTGGTGAGCCAATTGGGATTTGTGTACTTGTCATTACCACCAAGTATCATCAAGATTGGGTGAAAAAATATAAGCTGGTATTTCGAAAAACCCGTAATTTCTTGGGAGCTTTGCTAACCCTTTCAAAGAAAGTGCTTTTCCACAGTCTCTGCTTAGCGCTACTTGAAGAGGAAACAAATCATAAAGACAAAACAGAGAACTCCATTATTTTGTCAAGTTTTCAAAGAGCTACTACAAACCATGTTACATTTAGAGTTCCAAATTCATCTATCGATATAGGAGAGAACAGAGGGAAATCTAAAAATATAAACTGCTACTGTAAACGAACTCTTCAACCAAGAAGAACACAATTTGGTGAGCCAAGTGGATTTGTGTACTGATCATTACAACCACGTATCATCAAGACTGGGCGAAAAAATATTTGCTGGTATTTCTAAAAGTCGTTATTTCTTAGAAGCTTGGCAACCCATTTCAATGAAAGTGCATTTCCACAGTCTCTGCTTAGTGCTACTTGAAGAGGAAACAAACCATAGAGACAAAACTTAGAAGTACTTTTTTTTTGTTAAGATTCAAAGAGAGACTACAAACCATGTTGGATTTAGAGTTCCAAATTCATCTATCTATATAGGAGAGAACAGAGGGAAACCTAAAAAAATAAACTGCTACTGTAAACTAACGCTTCTACCTAGAAGAACAAAATTTAGTAAGTCAAGAGGGATTTGTGTACAGATCATTACCACCAAGTATCATCAAGATTGGGTGAAAAAATATTTGCTGGTATTTCGGAAACTCGTTATTTCTTAGAGGCTTGGCAACCCCTTTCACTGGAAGTTCTTTTCTACAGTTTGTGCCTAGGGCTACTTGAAGGTGAAACAAACCATAGAGACAAAACGGAGAACTCCTTTATTTTGTCAAGTTTCAAAGACCTACTACAAACCATGTTGGATTTAGAGTTCCAAATTCATCTATCTATATGGGAGAGAACAGAGTGAAACCTATAAATAAAAACTGCTACTGTAAACGAACGCTTCCACCTAGAAGAACACAATTTGGTGAGCCAAGTGGCATTTGTGTACTGATCATTACCACCACGTATCATCAATATTGGGTGAAAAAATATTTTTGCTATTTCGGAAACTCGTTATTTCTTAGAAGCTTGGCAACCCCTCTCAATGAATGTGCTTTTTCCCAGTCTGTGCCTAGGGCCATTTGAAGAGGAAAAAAACCATAGAGACAAAACTGAGAACTTTTTTATTTCGTCAAGTTTCAAAGAGCTACTACAAACCTTGTTGGATTTAGAGTTCCATATTCATCTATCTATATAGGAGAGATTAGAGGGAAACCTAAAAATAAAAACTGCTACTGTAAACGAACGCTTCAATCTAGAAGAGCAAAATTTGGTGAGCCAAGTGGGATTTGTGTACTTGTCATTACCACTAAGTATCATCAAGATTGGTTGAAAAAATATTTGCTGGTATTTCGCAAACCCGTAATTTCTTGGGAGCTTGGCAAATTTTTTTAATGAAAGTGCTTTTCCACAGTCTCTGCTTAGGGCTACATGAAGAGGAAACAAATCATAGAGACAAAACTGAGAACTCCTTTATTTTGTCAAGTTTCAAAGAGCTACTACAAACAATGTTGGATTTAGAGGTCCAAATTCATCTATCTATATAGGAGAGAACAGAGGGAAACCTAAAAATATAAACTGCTACTGTAAACGAACGCTTCAACATAGAAGAACCAAATTTGGTGAGCCAAGTGGGATTTGTGTACTTGTCATTACCACCAAGTATCATCAAGATTGGGTGAAAAAATATTTGCTGGTATTTCGGAAACTCGTTATTTCTTAGAAGCCTGGCAACCCCTCTCAATGAAAGTGCTTTTGCACAGTCTGTGCCTAGGGCTATTTGAAGAGGAAACAAACCATAGAGACAAAACTGAGAACTTTTTTATTTTGTCAAGTTTCAAAGAGCTACTACAAACCATGTTGGATTTAGAGTTCCAAATTCATCTATCTCTATAGGAGAGAACAGTGGGAAACCTAAAAATAAAAACTGCTACTGTAAACGAACGCTTCAACGTAGAAGAACAAAATATGGTGAGCCCATTGGGATTTGTGTACTTGTCATTACCACCAAGTATAATCAAGATTGGGTGAAAAAATATTTGCTGGTATTTCAGAAACTCGTTATTTCTTAGAAGCCTGGCAACCCTCTCAATGAAAGTGCTTTTGCACAGTCTGTGCCTAGGGCTACTTGAAGAGGAAACAAAACATAGGACAAAACTGAGAACTCTTTCATTTTGTCAAATTTCAAAGAGCTACCACAAACCATGTTGGATTTAGAGTTCCAAATTCATCTATCTATATAAAGAGAACAGAGTGAAACCTAAAAATATAAACTGCTACTGTAAACGAACTCTTCAAACTAGAAGAACACAATTTTGGTGAGCCAAGTGGTATTTGTGTACTGATCATTACCACAAAGTATCATCAGGATTGGGTGAAAAAATATTTGCTGGTATTTCGGAAACTCGTTATTTCTTAGAAGCTTGGGAAAACCCTCTCAATGAAAGTGCTTTTCCACAGTCTGTGCCTAGGGCTACTTGAAGAGGAAACAAACTATAGAGACAAAACTGAGAACTCTTTTATTTTATGAAGTTTCAAAGAGGTAGTACAAACCATGTTGGATTTAGAGTTCCAAATTCATCTATCTTTATAGGAGAGAACTGAGTGAAACCTAAAAATAAAAACTGCTACTGTAAACGAATGCTTCAACCTCGAAGAACAAAATTTGGTGAGCCAAGTGGGATTTGTGTACGTGTCATTAATACCAATTATCATCAAGATTGGGTGAAAAACTGTTTGCTGGTATTTCGGAAACTTGTAATTTCTTGGAAGCTTGGCAACCCCTTTTAATGAAAGTGCTTTTCCACAGTCTCTGCTTAGGGATACTTGAGGAGGAAACAAATCATACAGAGACAAAACTGAGAACTCCTTTATTTTGTCAAGTTTCAAAGAGCTACTACAAACCATGTTGGATTTATAGTTCCAAATTCATCTATCTATATAGGAGAGAACAGAGGGACACCTAAAATTATAAACTGCTACTGTAAACGAACGCTTCAACCTAGAAGTAGGAAATTTTGGTGAGTCAAGTTGAATTTGTGTACTGATCATTACCACCAGTATCATCAAGATTGGGTGAAAAAATATTTGCTGGTATTTTGGAAACTCGTTATTTCTTAGAAGCTTGAAAACAACTCTCAATGAAAGTGCTTTTCCACAGTCTGTGCCTAGGGCTACTTGAAGACGAAACAAACCATAGAGACAAAACTGAGAACTTTTTTATTTTGTCAAGTTTCAAAGAGCTACTACAAACCATGTTGGATTTAGAGTTCCAAATTCATCTATCTATATAGGAGAGAACATAGAGAAACCTAAATATAAAAACTGCTACTGTAAATGAACGCTTCAACCTAGAAGAGCAAAATTTGTGAGCCAAGTGGTTTTGTTTACTTGTCATTACCACCAAGTATCATCAAGATTGGGTGAAAAAAATATTTGCTGGTATTTCGGAAACCCGTAATTTCTTGGAAGCTTGGCAAACCCTTTCAATGAAAGTGCTTTTCCACAGTCTGTGTCTAGGGCTACTTGAAGAGGAAACAAACCATAGAGACAAAACTGAGAACTCCTTTATTTTGTCAAGTTTCAGGGAGCTACTACAAACCATGTTGATTTTAGAGTTCCAAATTCATCTATCTATATTTGAGAGAACAGAGAGAAACCTAAAAATAAAAACTGCTACTGTAAACGAACGCTTCAACCTCGAAGAACAAAATTTGGTGAGCCAAGTGGGATTTGTGTCCTTGTAATTACCACCAAGAATCATCAGGATTACGTGAAAAAATATTTGCTGGTATTTCGGAAACTCGTAATTTCTTGGAAGTTTGGCAACCCCTTTCAATGAAAGTGCTTTTCCACAGTCTCCGCTTAGGGCTATTTGAAGAGGAAACAAATCAAAGAGACAAAACTGAGAACTCCTTTATTTTATGAAGTTTCAAAAAGCTACTACAAACCATGTTGGATTTAGAGCTCCAAATTCATCTATCTATATAGGAGAGAACAAAGTGAATCCTAAAAATAAAAACGGCTACTGTAAACGAACGCTTCAACCTGAAAGAACAAAATTTGATGAGCCAAGTGGGATTTCTGTACATATCATACCACAAAGTGTTATCAAGATAGGGTGAAAAAATATTTTCTGGTATTTCGGAAACTCGTTATTCCTTGGAAGCTTGGCAACCCTTTTCAATGCAAGTGCTTTTCCACAGTTTGTGCCTAGGGCTACTTGAAGAGGAAACAAACCATAGAGACAAAACAGAGAACTAATTTATTTTGTCAAGTTTCAAAGAGCTACTACAAACCGTGGTGGATTTAGAGTTCCAAATTCATCTATCTATATAGGAGAGAACAGAGAACAACCTAAATATAGAAACTGCTACTGTAGACGAACGCTTCAACCTAGAAGAACAAAAATTGGTGAGCCAAGTGGGAATTGTGTACTGATCATTACCACCAAGTATCATCAAGATTGGGTAAAAAAATATTTGCTGGTATTTCGGAAACTCGTTATTTCTTAGAATCTTGGCAACCCCTCTCAATGAAAGTGCTTTTCCACAGTCTGTGCCTAGGTCTATTGAAGAGGAAACAAACCATAGAGACAAAACTGAGAACTCCTTTATTTTGTCAAGTTTCAAAGAGCTACTACAAACCATGGTGGATTTAGAGTTCCAAATTCATCTATCTATATAGGAGAGAACAGAGTGAAACCTAAATATAACAACTTCTACTGTAGACGAACGCTTAAACCTAGAGGAACAAAATTTGGTGAACAAAGTGGGATTTTTGTACTGATCATTACCACCAAGTATCATCAATATTGGGTGAAAAAATATTTGCTGCTATTTCGGAAACTCCTTATTTCTTAGAAGCCTCAACACCCTCTCAATGAAAGTGCTTTTCCACAGTCTGTGCCTAGGGCTACTTGAAGAGGAAACAAACCATAGAGAAAAAACTGAGATCTCCTTTATTTTGTCACGTTTCAAAGAGCTACCACAAACCATGTTGGATTTAGTGTTTTAAATTCATCTATATATCTAGGAGAGAACAGAGTGAAACCTAAAAATAAAAACAGCTACTGTAAACGAACGCTTCAACCTAGAAGAACAAAATTTGGTGAGCCAAGTGGGATTTGTGTACAGTATCATTACCACCAAGTATCATCAAGATTGGGTGAAAAAATATTTGCTGGTATTTCAAAACTCGTAATTTTTTGATAGCTTGGCAACCCCTTTTAATGAAAGTGCTTTTCCACAGTCTCTGCTTAGGGCCACATGAAGAGGAAACAAACCATAGAGACAACACTGAGAACATTTTTATTTTGTCAAGTTTCAAAGAGCTACTACAAACCATGTTGGATTTAGAGTTCCAAATTCATCTATCTATATAGGAGAGAACAGCGGGAAACCTAAAAATAAAAACTGCACTTGTAAACGAACGCTTCAAACTCGAAGAGAAACATTTGGTGAGCCAAGTGGGATTTGTGTATTTGTAATTACCACCAAGTATCATCAAGATTGGGTGAAAAAATATTTGCCGGTATTTCGGCAACCCGTAGTTTTTTGTGAGCTTGGCAAAACCTTTCAGTGAAAGTGCTTTTCCCCAGTTTCTGCTTAGGACTACTTGAAGAAGAAACAAATCATAGAGACAAAACTGAGAACTCCTTTATTTTGTCAAGTTTCAAAGAGCTACTACAAACCATGTTGGATTTAGAGTTCCAAATTCATCTATCTATATAGGAGCGAACAGAGGGAAACCTAAAAATAAAAACTGCTACTGTAAACGAACGCTTCAACCTAGAAGAACAAAATTTGTTGAGCCAAGTGTGATTTGTGTACTGATCATTACCACCAAGTATCATCAAGATTGGGTGAAAAAATATTTGCTGGTATTTCGGAAACTCGTTATTTCTTAGAAGCTTGGCAACCCCTTTCAATGAAAGTGCTGTTCTACAGTTTGTGCCTAGGGCTACTTGGAGAGGAAACAAACCATAGAGACAAAACTGAGAACTCCTTTATTTTGTTAAGTTTCAAAGAGCTACTACAAACCATATTGGATTTAGAGTTCCAAATTCATCTATCTATATGGGAAAGAACAGAGTGAAACCTAAAAATAAAAACTGCTTCTATAAACGAACGCTTCAACCTAGAAGAACACAATTTGGGGAGCCAAGTGGCATTTGTGTACTGATCCTTACCACCGCGTATCATGAAGATTGGGTGAAAAAATATTTGCTGGTTTTTCGCAATCTCGTTATTTCTTAGAAGCTTGGCAACCCCTCTCAATGAATGTGCTTTTCCCCAGTCTGTGCCTAGGGCTATTTGAAGAGGAAACAAACCATAGAGACAAAACTGAGAACTTTTTTCTTTTGTCAAGTTTCAAAGAGCTACTACAAACCATGTTGGATTTAGAGTTCCAAATTCATCTATCTATATAGGAGAGAACAGAGGGAAACCTAAAAATAAAAACTGCTACTGTAAACAAACGTTTCAACCTAGAAGAGCAAAATTTGGTGAGCCAATTGGGATTTGTGTACTTCTCATTACCACCGAGTATCATCAAGATTGGGTGAAAAAATATTTGCTGGTGTTTCGGCAACCCGTAATTTCTTGGGAGCTTGGCAAACCCTTTCAATGAAAGTGCTTTTCCACAGTCTCTGATTAGGGCTACTTGAAGAGGAAACAAATCATAGAGACAAAACTGAGAACACCTTTATTTTGTAAAGTTTCAAAGAGCTACTACAAACCATGTTGGATTTAGAGTTCCAAATTCAGCTATCTATATAGGAGAGAGCAGAAGGAAACCTAAAAATATAAACTGCTACTGTAAGGAACGCTTCAACCTAGAAGAACAAAATTTGGTGAGCCAAGTGGGATTTGTGTACTTGTCCTTACCAAAAAGTATCATCAAGAATGGGTGAAAAAATATTTGTTGGTATTTCAGAAACTTGTTATTTCTTAGACGCTTGGCAACCCCTCTCAATGAATGTGCTTTTCCCCAGTCTGTGCCTAGGGCTATTTGAAGAGGAAACAAGCCATAGAGAGAAAACTGAGAACTTTTTTCTTTTGTCAAGTTTCAAAGAGCTACTACAAACCATGTTGGAATTAGAGTTCCAAATTCATCTATCTATATAAAGAGAACAGAGTGAAACCTAAAAATAAAAACTGCTACTGTAAACGAACTCTTCAACCAAGAAGAACACAATTTGGTGAGCCAAGTGGGATTTGTGTACTGATCATTACAATCACGTATCATCAAGACTGGGTGAAAAAATATTTGCTGGTATTTCTAAACTCGTTATTTCTTAGAAGCTTGGCAACCCCTCTCAATGAAAGTGCTTTTTCACAGTCTGTGCCTAGGGCTACTTGAAGTGGAAACAATCCATAGAGAATAAACTGAGAACTCCTTTATTTTGTCAAGTTTCAGAGAGCTACTACAAACCATGTTGGATTTAGAGTTCCAAATTCATCTATCTATATAGGAGAGAACAGAGGGAAACCTAAAAAAATAAACTGCTACTGTAAACTAACGCTTCTACCTAGAAGAACAAAATTTAGTAAGTCAAGAGGGATTTGTGTACAGATCATTACCACCAAGTATCATCAACATTGGGTGAAAAAATATTTGCTGGTATTTCGGAAACTCGTTATTTCTTAGAGGCTTGGCAACCCCTTTCACTGGAAGTTCTTTTCTACAGTTTGTGCCTAGGGCTACTTGAAGAGGAAACAAACCATAGAGACAAAACGGAGAACTCCTTTATTTTGTCAAGTTTCAAAGACCTACTACAAACCATGTTGGATTTAGAGTTCCAAATTCATCTATCTATATGGGAGAGAACTGAGTGAAACCTATAAATAAAAACTGCTACTGTAAACGAACGCTTCCACCTAGAAGAACACAATTTGGTGAGCCAAGTGGCATTTGTGTACTGATCATTACCACACGTATCATCAATATTGGGTGAAAAAATATTTTTGCTATTATGGAAACTCGTTATTTCTTAGAAGCTTGGCAACCCCTCTCAATGAATGTGCTTTTCCCCAGTCTGTGCCTAGGGCCATTTGAAGAGGAAAAAAACCATAGAGACAAAACTGAGAACTTTTTTATTTCTTCAAGTTTCAAAGAGCTACTACAAACCTTGTTGGATTTAGAGTTCCATAACATCTATCTATATAGGAGAGATTAGAGGGAAACCTAAAAATAAAAACTGCTACTGTAAACGAACGCTTCAATCTAGAAGAACAAAATTTGGTGAGCCAAGTGGGATTTGTGTACTTGTCATTACCACTAAGTATCATCAAGATTGGGTGAAAAAATATTTGCTGGTATTTCGCAAACCCGTAATTTCTTGGGAGCTTGGCAAATTTTTTTAATGAAAGTGCTTTTCCACAGTCTCTGCTTAG
Organism: Callospermophilus lateralis; assembly: GCF_048772815.1. Lineage (NCBI taxonomy): Eukaryota > Metazoa > Chordata > Mammalia > Rodentia > Sciuridae > Callospermophilus > Callospermophilus lateralis. Next base: position 140,176 of record NW_027513115.1, on the reverse strand, counting down.
GGCTACATGAAGAGGAAACAAATCATAGAGACAAAACTGAGAACACCTTTATTTTTTCAAGTTTCAAAGAGCTACTACAAACAATGTTGGATTTAGAGGTCCAAATTCATCTACTATATAGGAGAGAACAGAGGGAAACCTAAAAATATAAACTGCTACTGTAAACAAACGCTTCAACCTAGAAGAACCAAATTTGGTGAGCCAAGTGGGATTTGTGTACTTGTCATTACCACCAAGTATCATCAAGATTGGGTGAAAAAATATTTGCTGGTATTTCGGAAACTCGTTATTTCTTAGAAGCCTGGCAACCCCTCTCAATGAAAGTGCTTTTGCACAGTCTGTGCCTAGGGCTATTTGAAGAGGAAACAAACCATAGAGACAAAACTGAGAACTTTTTTATTTTGTCAAGTTTCAAAGAGCTACTACAAACCATGTTGGATTTAGAGTTCCAAATTCATCTATCTCTATAGGAGAGAACAGTGGGAAACCTAAAAATATAAACTGCTACTGTAAACGAACGCTTCAACCTAGAAGAACCAAATTTGGTGAGCCAAGTGGGATTTGTGTACTTGTCATTACCACCAAGTATCATCAAGATTGGGTGAAAAAATATTTGCTGGTATTTCAGAAACTCGTTATTTCTTAGAAGCCTGGCAACCCCTCTCAATGAAAGTGCTTTTGCACAGTCTGTGCCTAGGGCTACTTGAAGAGGAAACAAAAACATAGGACAAAAGTGAGAACTCCTTCATTTTGTCAAGTTTCAAAGAGCTACCACAAACCAAGTTGGATTTAGAGTTCCAAATTCATCTATCTATATAAAGAGAACAGAGTGAAACCTAAAAATATAAACTGCTACTGTAAACGAACTCTTCAAACTAGAAGAACACAATTTGGTGAGCCAAGTGGTATTTGTGCACTGATCATTACCACAAAGTATCATCAGGATTGGGTGAAAAAATATTTGCTTGTATTTCGGAAACTCGTTATTTCTTAGAAGCTTGGGAAACCCTCTCAATGAAAGTGCTTTTCCACAGTCTGTGCCTAGGGTACTTGAAGAGGAAACAAACTATAGAGACAAAACTGAGAACTCTTTTATTTTATGAAGTTTCAAAGAGGTAGTACAAACCATGTTGGATTTAGAGTTCCAAATTCATCTATCTTTATAGGAGAGAACTGAGTGAAACCTAAAAATAAAAACTGCTACTGTAAACGAATGCTTCAACCTCGAAGAACAAAATTTGGTGAGCCAAGTGGGATTTGTGTACTGATCATTACCACCAAGTATCATCAAGATTGGGTAAAAAACTGTTTGCTGGTATTTCAGAAACTTGTAATTTCTTGGAAGCATGGCAACCCCTTTTAATGAAAGTGCATTTCCACAGTCTCTGCTTAGGGATACTTGAGGAGGAAACAAATCATAGAGACAAAACTGAGAACTCCTTTATTTTGTCAAGTTTCAAAGAGCTACTACAAACCATGTTGGATTTATAGTTCCAAATTCATCTATCTATATAGGAGAGAACATAGGGACACCTAAAATTATAAACTGCTACTGTAAACGAACGCTTCAACCTAGAAGAAGGAAATTTTGGTGAGTCAAGTTGAATTTGTGTACTGATCATTGCCACCAGTATCATCAAGATTGGGTGAAAAAATATTTGCTGGTATTTTGGAAACTCGTTATTTCTTAGAAGCTTGAAAACAACTCTCAATGAAAGTGCTTTTCCACAGTCTGTGCCTAGGGCTACTTGAAGACGAAACAAACCATAGAGACAAAACTGAGAACTTTTTATTTTGTCAAGTTTCAAAGAGCTACTACAAACCATGTTGGATTTAGAGTTCCAAATTTATCTATCTATATAGGAGAGAACATAGAGAAACCTAAATATAAAAACTGCTACTGTAAATGAACGCTTCAACCTAGAAGAGCAAAATTTGTGAGCCAAGTGGGATTTGTTTACTTGTCATTACCACCAAGTATCATCAAGAATGGGTGAAAAAATATTTGCTAGTATTTCGGAAACTCGTTATTTCTTAGAAGCCTGGCAACCCCTCTCAATGAAAGTGCTTTTGCACAGTCTGTGCCTAGGGCTACTTGAAGAGGAAACAAAGCATAGGACAAAACTGAGAACTCCTTTATTTTGTCAAGTTTCAAAGAGCTACTACAAACCATGTTGGATTTAGAGTTCCAAATTCATCTATCTATATAGGAGCGAACAGAGGGAAACCTAAAAATAAAAACTGCTACTGTAAACGAACGCTTCAACCTAGAAGAACAAAATTGGTGAGCCAAGTGTGATTTGTGTACTGATCATTACCACCAAGTATAATCAAGATTGGGTGAAAAAATATTTTGCTGGTATTTCGGAAACTCGTTACTTCTTAGAAGCTTGGCAACCCCTTTCAACAAAGTGCTGTTCTACAGTTTGTGCCTAGGGCTACTTGGAGAGGAAACAAACCATAGAGACAAAACTGAGAACTCCTTTATTTTGTCAAGTTTCAAAGAGCTACTACAAACCATGTTGGATTTAGAGTTCCAAATTCATCTATCTATATGGGAGAGAACAGAGTAAAACCTAAAAATAAAAACTGCTACTGTAAACAAACGCTTCAACATAGAAGAACACAATTTGGTGAGCCAAGTGGCATTTGTGTACTGATCATTACCACCACGTATTAACAAGATTGGGTGAAAAATATTTGCTGGTATTTCGGAAACTCGTTACTTCTTAGAAGCTTGGCAACCCCTCTGAATGAATGTGCTTTTCCCCAGTCTGTGCCTAGGGCTATTTGAAGAGGAAACAAACCATAGAGACAAAACTGAGAACTTTTTATTTTGTCAAGTTTCAAAGAGCTACTACAAACCATGTTGGATTTAGAGTTCCAAATTCATCTATCTCTATAGGAGAGAACAGTGGGAAACCTAAAAATAAAAACTGCTACTGTAAACGAACGCTTCAAACTAGAAGAACAAAATTTGGTGAGCCAATTGGGATTTGTGTACTTGTTATTACCACCAAGTATCATCAAGATTGGGTGAAAAAATATAAGCTGGTATTTCGAAAAAACCGTAATTTCTTGGGAGCTTTGCTAACCCTTTCAATGAAAGTGCTTTTCCACAGTCTCTGCTTAGCGCTACTTGAAGAGGAAACAAATCATAAAGACAAAACAGAGAACTCCTTTATTTTGTCAAGTTTCAAAGAGCTACTAAACCATGTTACATTTAGAGTTCCAAATTCATCTATCTATATAGGAGAGAACAGAGGGAAATCTAAAAATATAAACTGCTACTGTAAACGAACACTTCAACCAAGAAGAACACAATTTGGTGAGCCAAGTGGGATTTGTGTACTGATCATTACAATCACGTATCATCAAGACTGGGTGAAAAAATATTTGCTGGTATTTCGGAAACTCGTTATTTCTTAGAGGCTTGGCAACCCCTTTCACTGGAAGTTCTTTTCTACAGTTTGTGCCTAGTGCTACTTGAAGAGGAAACAAACCATAGAGACAAAACGGAGAACTCCTTTATTTTTGTCAAGTTTCAAAGACCTACTACAAACCATGTTGATTTAGAGTTCCAAATTCATCTATCTATATGGGAGAGAACAGAGTGAAAACCTATAAATAAAAACTGCTACTGTAAACGAACGCTTCCACCTAGAAGAACACAATTTGGTGAGCCAAGTGGCATTTGTGTACTGATCATTACCACCACGTATCATCAATATTGGGTGAAAAAATATTTTTGCTTATTTCGGAAACATCGTTATTTCTTAGAAGCTTGGCAACCCCTCTCAATGAATGTGCTTTCCCCAGTCTGTGCCTAGGGCCATTTGAAGAGGAAACAAACCATAGAGACAAAACTGAGAACTTTTTTATTTCGTCAAGTTTCAAAGAGCTACTACAAACCATGTTGGATTTAGAGTTCCAGATTCATCTATCTATATAGGAGAGATTAGAGGGAAACCTAAAAATAAAACTGCTACTGTAAACGAACGCTTCAATCTAGAAGAGCAAAATTTGGTGAGCCAAGTGGGATTTGTGTACTTGTCATTACCACTAAGTATCATCAAGATTGGTTGAAAAAATATTTGCTGGTATTTCGCAAACCCGTAATTTCTTGGGAGCTTGGCAAATTTTTTTTAATGAAAGTGCTTTTCCACAGTCTCTGCTTAGGGCTACATATAGAAGGAAAAAAATCATAGAGACAAAACTGAGAACTCCTTTATTTTGTCAAGTTTCAAAGAGCTACTACAAACAATGTTGGATTTAGAGGTCCAAATTCATCTATCTATATAGGAGAGAACAGAGGGAAACCTAAAAATATAAACTGCTACTGTAAACGAACGCTTCAACCTAGAAGAACCAAATTTGGTGAGCCAAGTGGGACTTGTGTACTTGTCATTACCACCAAGTGTCATCAAGATTGGGTGAAAAAATATTTGCTGGTATTTCGGAAACTCGTTATTTCTTAGAAGCCTGGCAACCCCTCTCAATGAAAGTGCTTTTGCACAGTCTGTGCCTAGGGCTATTTGAAGAGGAAACAAACCATAGAGACAAAACTGAGAACTTTTTTATTTGGTCAAGTTCAAAGAGCTACTACAAACCATGTTGGATTTAGAGTTCCAAATTCATCTATCTCTATAGGAGAGAACAGTGGGAAACCTAAAAATAAAAACTGCTACTGTAAAGGAACACTTCAACCTAGAAGAACAAAATTTGGTGAGCCAATTGGGATTTGTGTACTTGTCATTACCACCAAGTATCATCAAGATTGGGTGAAAAAATATAAGCTGGTATTTCGAAAAACCGTAATTTCTTGGGAGCTTTGCTAACCCTTTCAAAGAAAGTGCTTTTCCACAGTCTCTGCTTAGCGCTACTTGAAGAGGAACAAATCATAAAGACAAAACAGAGAACTCCATTATTTTGTCAAGTTTCAAAGAGCTACTACAAACCATGTTACATTTAGAGTTCCAAATTCATCTAATCGATATAGGAGAGAACAGAGGGAAATCTAAAAATATAAACTGCTACTGTAAACGAACTCTTCAACCAAGAAGAACACAATTTGGTGAGCCAAGTGGGATTTGTGTACTGATCATTACAACCACGTATCATCAAGACTGGGCGAAAAAATATTTGCTGGTATTTCTAAAAGTCGTTATTTCTTAGAAGCTTGGCAACCCATTTCAATGAAAGTGCATTTCCACAGTCTCTGCTTAGTGCTACTTGAAGAGGAAACAAACCATAGAGACAAAACTTAGAAGTACTTTTTTTTTGTTAAGATTCAAAGAGAGACTACAAACCATGTTGGATTTAGAGTTCCAAATTCATCTATCTATATAGGAGAGAACAGAGGGAAACCTAAAAAATAAACTGCTACTGTAAACTAACGCTTCTACCTAGAAGAACAAAATTTAGTAAGTCAAGAGGGATTTGTGTACAGATCATTACCACCAAGTATCATCAAGATTGGGTGAAAAAATATTTGCTGGTATTTCGGAAACTCGTTATTTCTTAGAGGCTTGGCAACCCCTTTCACTGGAAGTTCTTTTCTACAGTTTGTGCTAGGGCTACTTGAAGGTGAAACAAACCATAGAGACAAAACGGAGAACTCCTTTATTTTGTCAAGTTTCAAAGACCTACTACAAACCATGTTGGATTTAGAGTTCCAAATTCATCTATCTATATGGGAGAGAACAGAGTGAAACCTATAAATAAAAACTGCTACTGTAAACGAACGCTTCCACCTAGAAGAACCACAATTTGGTGAGCCAAGTGGCATTTGTGTACTGATCATTACCACACGTATCATCAATATTGGGTGAAAAAATATTTTTGCTATTTCGGAAACTCGTTATTTCTTAGAAGCTTGGCAACCCCTCTCAATGAATGTGCTTTTTCCCAGTCTGTGCCTAGGGCCATTTGAAGAGGAAAAAACCATAGAGACAAAACTGAGAACTTTTTTATTTCGTCAAGTTTCAAAGAGCTACTACAAACCTTGTTGGATTTAGAGTTCCATATTCATCTATCTATATAGGAGAGATTAGAGGGAAACCTAAAAATAAAAACTGCTACTGTAAACGAACGCTTCAATCTAGAAGAGCAAAATTTGGTGAGCCAAGTGGGATTTGTGTACTTGTCATTACCACTAAGTATCATCAAGATTGGTTGAAAAAATATTTGCTGGTATTTCGCAAACCCGTAATTTCTTGGGAGCTTGGCAAATTTTTTAATGAAAGTGCTTTTCCACAGTCTCTGCTTAGGGCTACATGAAGAGGAAAACAAATCATAGAGACAAAACTGAGAACTCCTTTATTTTGTCAAGTTTCAAAGAGCTACTACAAACAATGTTGGATTTAGAGGTCCAAATTCATCTATCTATATAGGAGAGAACAGAGGGAAACCTAAAAATATAAACTGCTACTGTAAACGAACGCTTCAACATAGAAGAACCAAATTTGGTGAGCCAAGTGGGATTTGTGTACTTGTCATTACCACCAAGTATCATCAAGATTGGGTGAAAAAATATTTGCTGGTATTTCGGAAACTCGTTATTTCTTAGAAGCCTGGCAACCCCTCTCAATGAAAGTGCTTTTGCACAGTCTGTGCCTAGGGCTATTTGAAGAGGAAACAAACCATAGAGACAAAACTGAGAACTTTTTTATTTTGTCAAGTTTCAAAGAGCTACTACAAACCATGTTGGATTTAGAGTTCCAAATTCATCTTATCTCTATAGGAGAGAACAGTGGGAAACCTAAAAATAAAAACTGCTACTGTAAACGAACGCTTCAACGTAGAAGAACAAAATATGGTGAGCCCATTGGGATTTGTGTACTTGTCATTACCACCAAGTATAATCAAGATTGGGTGAAAAAATATTTGCTGGTATTTCAGAAACTCGTTATTTCTTAGAAGCCTGGCAACCCCTCTCAATGAAAGTGCTTTTGCACAGTCTGTGCCTAGGCTACTTGAAGAGGAAACAAAACATAGGACAAAACTGAGAACTCTTTCATTTTGTCAAATTTCAAAGAGCTACCACAAACCATGTTGGATTTAGAGTTCCAAATTCATCTATCTATATAAAGAGAACAGAGTGAAACCTAAAAATATAAACTGCTACTGTAAACGAACTCTTCAAACTAGAAGAACACAATTTGGTGAGCCAAGTGGTATTTGTGTACTGATCATTACCACAAAGTATCATCAGGATTGGGTGAAAAAATATTTGCTGGTATTTCGGAAACTCGTTATTTCTTAGAAGCTTGGGAAACCCTCTCAATGAAAGTGCTTTTCCACAGTCTGTGCCTAGGGCTACTTGAAGAGGAAACAAACTATAGAGACAAAACTGAGAACTCTTTATTTTATGAAGTTTCAAAGAGGTAGTACAAACCATGTTGGATTTAGAGTTCCAAATTCATCTATCTTTATAGGAGAGAACTGAGTGAAACCTAAAAATAAAAACTGCTACTGTAAACGAATGCTTCAACCTCGAAGAACAAAATTTGGTGAGCCAAGTGGGGATTTGTGTACGTGTCATTAATACCAATTATCATCAAGATTGGGTGAAAAACTGTTTGCTGGTATTTCGGAAACTTGTAATTTCTTGGAAGCTTGGCAACCCCTTTTAATGAAAGTGCTTTTCCACAGTCTCTGCTTAGGGATACTTGAGGAGGAAACAAATCATACAGAGACAAAACTGAGAACTCCTTTATTTTGTCAAGTTTCAAAGAGCTACTACAAACCATGTTGGATTTATAGTTCCAAATTCATCTATCTATATAGGAGAGAACAGAGGGACACCTAAAATTATAAACTGCTACTGTAAACGAACGCTTCAACCTAGAAGTAGGAAATTTTGGTGAGTCAAGTTGAATTTGTGTACTGATCATTACCACCAGTATCATCAAGATTGGGTGAAAAAATATTTGCTGGTATTTTGGAAACTCGTTATTTCTTAGAAGCTTGAAAACAACTCTCAATGAAAGTGCTTTTCCACAGTCTGTGCCTAGGGCTACTTGAAGACGAAACAAACCATAGAGACAAAACTGAGAACTTTTTTATTTTGTCAAGTTTCAAAGAGCTACTACAAACCATGTTGGATTTAGAGTTCCAAATTCATCTATCTATATAGGAGAGAACATAGAGAAACCTAAATATAAAAACTGCTACTGTAAATGAACGCTTCAACCTAGAAGAGCAAAATTTGTGAGCCAAGTGGTTTTGTTTACTTGTCATTACCACCAAGTATCATCAAGATTGGGTGAAAAAAATATTTGCTGGTATTTCGGAACCCGTAATTTCTTGGAAGCTTGGCAAACCCTTTCAATGAAAGTGCTTTTCCACAGTCTGTGTCTAGGGCTACTTGAAGAGGAAACAAACCATAGAGACAAAACTGAGAACTCCTTTATTTTGTCAAGTTTCAGGGAGCTACTACAAACCCATGTTGATTTTAGAGTTCCAAATTCATCTATCTATATTTGAGAGAACAGAGAGAAACCTAAAAATAAAAACTGCTACTGTAAACGAACGCTTCAACCTCGAAGAACAAAATTTGGTGAGCCAAGTGGGATTTGTGTCCTTGTAATTACCACCAAGAATCATCAGGATTACGTGAAAAAATATTTGCTGGTATTTCGGAAACTCGTAATTTCTTGGAAGTTTGGCAACCCCTTTCAATGAAAGTGCTTTTCCACAGTCTCCGCTTAGGGCTATTTGAAGAGGAAACAAATCAAAGAGACAAAACTGAGAACTCCTTTATTTTATGAAGTTTCAAAAGCTACTACAAACCATGTTGGATTTAGAGCTCCAAATTCATCTATCTATATAAGAGAGAACAAAGTGAATCCTAAAAATAAAAACGGCTACTGTAAACGAACGCTTCAACCTGAAAGAACAAAATTTGATGAGCCAAGTGGGATTTCTGTACATATCATACCACAAAGTGTTATCAAGATAGGGTGAAAAAATATTTTCTGGTATTTCGGAAACTCGTTATTCCTTGGAAGCTTGGCAACCCTTTTCAATGCAAGTGCTTTTCCACAGTTTGTGCCTAGGGCTACTTGAAGAGGAAACAAACCATAGAGACAAAACAGAGAACTAATTTATTTTGTCAAGTTTCAAAGAGCTACTACAAACCGTGGTGGATTTAGAGTTCCAAATTCATCTATCTATATAGGAGAGAACAGAGAACAACCTACATATAGAAACTGCTACTGTAGACGAACGCTTCAACCTAGAAGAACAAAAATTGGTGAGCCAAGTGGGAATTGTGTACTGATCATTACCACCAAGTATCATCAAGATTGGGTAAAAAATATTTGCTGGTATTTCGGAAACTCGTTATTTCTTAGAATCTTGGCAACCCCTCTCAATGAAAGGTGCTTTTCCCAGTCTGTGCCTAGGTCTATTGAAGAGGAAACAAACCATAGAGACAAAACTGAGAACTCCTTTATTTTGTCAAGTTTCAAAGAGCTACTACAAACCATGGTGGATTTAGAGTTCCAAATTCATCTATCTATATAGGAGAGAACAGAGTGAAACCTAAATATAACAACTTCTACTGTAGACGAACGCTTAAACCTAGAGGAACAAAATTTGGTGAACAAAGTGGGATTTTTGTACTGATCATTACCACCAAGTATCATCAATATTGGGTGAAAAAATATTTGCTGCTATTTCGGAAACTCCTTATTTCTTAGAAGCCTCAACACCCTCTCAATGAAAGTGCTTTTCCACAGTCTGTGCCTAGGCTACTTGAAGAGGAAACAAACCATAGAGAAAAAACTGAGATCTCCTTTATTTTGTCACGTTTCAAAGAGCTACCACAAACCATGTTGGATTTAGTGTTTTAAATTCATCTATATATCTAGGAGAGAACAGAGTGAAACCTAAAAATAAAAACAGCTACTGTAAACGAACGCTTCAACCTAGAAGAACAAAATTTGGTGAGCCAAGTGGGATTTGTGTACGTATCATTACCACCAAGTATCATCAAGATTGGGTGAAAAAATATTTGCTGGTATTTCAAAACTCGTAATTTTTTGATAGCTTGGCAACCCCTTTTAATGAAAGTGCTTTTCCACAGTCTCTGCTTAGGGCCACATGAAGAGGAAACAAACCATAGAGACAACACTGAGAACATTTTTATTTTGTCAAGTTTCAAAGAGCTACTACAAACCATGTTGGATTTAGAGTTCCAAATTCATCTATCTATATAGGAGAGAACAGCGGGAAACCTAAAAATAAAACTGCACTTGTAAACGAACGCTTCAAACTCGAAGAGAAACATTTGGTGAGCCAAGTGGGATTTGTGTATTTGTAATTACCACCAAGTATCATCAAGATTGGGTGAAAAAATATTTGCCGGTATTTCGGCAACCCGTAGTTTTTGTGAGCTTGGCAAAACCTTTCAGTGAAAGTGCTTTTCCCCAGTTTCTGCTTAGGACTACTTGAAGAAGAAAACAAATCATAGAGACAAAACTGAGAACTCCTTTATTTTGTCAAGTTTCAAAGAGCTACTACAAACCATGTTGGATTTAGAGTTCCAAATTCATCTATCTATATAGGAGCGAACAGAGGAAACCTAAAAATTAAAAAACTGCTACTGTAAACGAACGCTTCAACCTAGAAGAACAAAATTTGTTGAGCCAAGTGTGATTTGTGTACTGATCATTACCACCAAGTATCATCAAGATTGGGTGAAAAAATATTTGCTGGTATTTCGGAAACTCGTTATTTCTTAGAAAGCTTGGCAACCCCTTTCAATGAAAGTGCTGTTCTACAGTTTGTGCCTAGGGCTACTTGGAGAGGAAACAAACCATAGAGACAAAACTGAGAACTCCTTTATTTTGTTAAGTTTCAAAGAGCTACTACAAACCATATTGGATTTAGAGTTCCAAATTCATCTATCTATATGGGAAAGAACAGAGTGAAACCTAAAAATAAAAACTGCTTCTATAAACGAACGCTTCAACCTAGAAGAACACAATTTGGGGAGCCAAGTGGCATTTGTGTACTGATCCTTACCACCGCGTATCATGAAGATTGGGTGAAAAAATATTTGCTGGTTTTTCGCAATCTCGTTATTTCTTAGAAGCTTGGCAACCCCTCTCAATGAATGTGCTTTTCCCCAGTCTGTGCCTAGGGCTATTTGAAGAGGAAACAAACCATAGAGACAAAACTGAGAACTTTTTTCTTTTGTCAAGTTTCAAAGAGCTACTACAAACCATGTTGGATTTAGAGTTCCAAATTCATCTATCTATATAGGAGAGAACAGAGGGAAACCTAAAAATAAAAACTGCTACTGTAAACAAACGTTTCAACCTAGAAGAGCAAAATTTGGTGAGCCAATTGGATTTGTGTACTTCTCATTACCACCGAGTATCATCAAGATTGGGTGAAAAAATATTTGCTGGTGTTTCGGCAACCCGTAATTTCTTGGGAGCTTGGCAAACCTTTCAATGAAAGTGCTTTTCCACAGTCTCTGATTAGGGCTACTTGAAGAGGAAACAAATCATAGAGACAAAACTGAGAACACCTTTATTTTGTAAAGTTTCAAAGAGCTACTACAAACCATGTTGGATTTAGAGTTCCAAATTCAGCTATCTATATAGGAGAGAGCAGAAGGAAACCTAAAAATATAAACTGCTACTGTAAGGAACGCTTCAACCTAGAAGAACAAAATTTGGTGAGCCAAGTGGGATTTGTGTACTTGTCCTTACCAAAAAGTATCATCAAGAATGGGTGAAAAAATATTTGTTGGTATTTCAGAAACTTGTTATTTCTTAGACGCTTGGCAACCCTCTCAATGAATGTGCTTTTCCCCAGTCTGTGCTAGGGCTATTTGAAGAGGAAACAAGCCATAGAGAGAAAACTGAGAACTTTTTTCTTTTGTCAAGTTTCAAAGAGCTACTACAAACCATGTTGGAATTAGAGTTCCAAATTCATCTATCTATATAAAGAGAACAGAGTGAAACCTAAAAATAAAAACTGCTACTGTAAACGAACTCTTCAACCAAGAAGAACACAATTTGGTGAGCCAAGTGGGATTTGTGTACTGATCATTACAATCACGTATCATCAAGACTGGGTGAAAAAATATTTGCTGGTATTTCTAAAACTCGTTATTTCTTAGAAGCTTGGCAACCCCTCTCAATGAAAGTGCTTTTTCACAGTCTGTGCCTAGGGCTACTTGAAGTGGAAACAATCCATAGAGAATAAACTGAGAACTCCTTTATTTTGTCAAGTTTTCAGAGAGCTACTACAAACCATGTTGGATTTAGAGTTCCAAATTCATCTATCTATATAGGAGAGAACAGAGGGAAACCTAAAAAAATAAACTGCTACTGTAAACTAACGCTTCTACCTAGAAGAACAAAATTTAGTAAGTCAAGAGGATTGGTGTACAGATCATTACCACCAAGTATCATCAACATTGGGTGAAAAAATATTTGCTGGTATTTCGGAAACTCGTTATTTCTTAGAGGCTTGGCAACCCCTTTCACTGGAAGTTCTTTTCTACAGTTTGTGCCTAGGGCTACTTGAAGAGGAAACAAACCATAGAGACAAAACGGAGAAATCCTTTATTTTGTCAAGTTTCAAAGACCTACTACAAACCATGTTGGATTTAGAGTTCCAAATTCATCTATCTATATGGGAGAGAACTGAGTGAAACCTATAAATAAAAACTGCTACTGTAAACGAACGCTTCCACCTAGAAGAACACAATTTGGTGAGCCAAGTGGCATTTGTGTACTGATCATTACCACACGTATCATCAATATTGGGTGAAAAAATATTTTTGCTATTATGGAAACTCGTTATTTCTTAGAAGCTTGGCAACCCCTCTCAATGAATGTGCTTTTCCCCAGTCTGTGCCTAGGGCCATTTGAAGAGGAAAAAAACCATAGAGACAAAACTGAGAACTTTTTTATTTCTTCAAGTTTCAAAGAGCTACTACAAACCTTGTTGGATTTAGAGTTCCATAACATCTATCTATATAGGAGAGATTAGAGGGAAACCTAAAAATAAAAACTGCTACTGTAAACGAACGCTTCAATCTAGAAGAACAAAATTTGGTGAGCCAAGTGGGATTTGTGTACTTGTCATTACCACTAAGTATCATCAAGATTGGGTGAAAAAATATTTGCTGGTATTTCGCAAACCCGTAATTTCTTGGGAGCTTGGCAAATTTTTTTAATGAAAGTGCTTTTCCACAGTCTCTGCTTAGGGCTACATGAAGAGGAAACAAATCATAGAGAAAAAACTGAGAACACCTTTATTTTGTCAAGTTTCAAAGAGCTACTACAAACAATGTTGGATTTAGAGGTCCAAATTCATCTACTATATAGGAGAGAACAGAGGGAAACCTAAAAATATAAACTGCTACTGTAAACGAACGCTTCAACCTAGAAGAACCAAATTTGGTGAGCCAAGTGGGATTTGTGTACTTGTCATTACCACCAAGTATCATCAAGATTGGGTGAAAAAATATTTGCTGGTATTTCGGAAACTCGTTATTTCTTAGAAGCCTGGCAACCCCTCTCAATGAAAGTGCTTTTGCACAGTCTGTGCCTAGGGCTATTTGAAGAGGAAACAAACCATAGAGACAAAACTGAGAACTTTTTTATTTTGTCAAGTTTCAAAGAGCTACTACAAACCATGTTGGATTTAGAGTTCCAAATTCATCTATCTCTATAGGAGAGAACAGTGGGAAACCTAAAAATATAAACTGCTACTGTAAACGAACGCTTCAACCTAGAAGAACCAAATTTGGTGAGCCAAGTGGGATTTGTGTACTTGTCATTACCACCAAGTATCATCAAGATTGGGTGAAAAAATATTTGCTGGTATTTCAGAAACTCGTTATTTCTTAGAAGCCTGGCAACCCCTCTCAATGAAAGTGCTTTTGCACAGTCTGTGCCTAGGGCTACTTGAAGAGGAAACAAAACATAGGACAAAAGTGAGAACTCCTTCATTTTGTCAAGTTTCAAAGAGCTACCACAAACCAAGTTGGATTTAGAGTTCCAAATTCATCTATCTATATAAAGAGAACAGAGTGAAACCTAAAAATATAAACTGCTACTGTAAACGAACTCTTCAAACTAGAAGAACACAATTTGGTGAGCCAAGTGGTATTTGTGCACTGATCATTACCACAAAGTATCATCAGGATTGGGTGAAAAAATATTTGCTTGTATTTCGGAAACTCGTTATTTCTTAGAAGCTTGGGAAACCCTCTCAATGAAAGTGCTTTTCCACAGTCTGTGCCTAGGGTACTTGAAGAGGAAACAAACTATAGAGACAAAACTGAGAACTCTTTTATTTTATGAAGTTTCAAAGAGGTAGTACAAACCATGTTGGATTTAGAGTTCCAAATTCATCTATCTTTATAGGAGAGAACTGAGTGAAACCTAAAAATAAAAACTGCTACTGTAAACGAATGCTTCAACCTCGAAGAACAAAATTTGGTGAGCCAAGTGGGATTTGTGTACTGATCATTACCACCAAGTATCATCAAGATTGGGTAAAAAACTGTTTGCTGGTATTTCAGAAACTTGTAATTTCTTGGAAGCATGGCAACCCCTTTTAATGAAAGTGCATTTCCACAGTCTCTGCTTAGGGATACTTGAGGAGGAAACAAATCATAGAGACAAAACTGAGAACTCCTTTATTTTGTCAAGTTTCAAAGAGCTACTACAAACCATGTTGGATTTATAGTTCCAAATTCATCTATCTATATAGGAGAGAACATAGGGACACCTAAAATTATAAACTGCTACTGTAAACGAACGCTTCAACCTAGAAGAAGGAAATTTTGGTGAGTCAAGTTGAATTTGTGTACTGATCATTGCCACCAGTATCATCAAGATTGGGTGAAAAAATATTTGCTGGTATTTTGGAAACTCGTTATTTCTTAGAAGCTTGAAAACAACTCTCAATGAAAGTGCTTTTCCACAGTCTGTGCCTAGGGCTACTTGAAGACGAAACAAACCATAGAGACAAAACTGAGAACTTTTTATTTTGTCAAGTTTCAAAGAGCTACTACAAACCATGTTGGATTTAGAGTTCCAAATTTATCTATCTATATAGGAGAGAACATAGAGAAACCTAAATATAAAAACTGCTACTGTAAATGAACGCTTCAACCTAGAAGAGCAAAATTTGTGAGCCAAGTGGGATTTGTTTACTTGTCATTACCACCAAGTATCATCAAGATTGGGTGAAAAAATATTTGCTGGTATTTCGGAAACCCGTAATTTCTTGGAAGCTTGGCAAACCCTTTCAATGAAAGTGCTTTTCCACAGTCTGTGTCTAGGGCTACTTGAAGATGAAACAAACCATAGAGACAAAACTGAGAACTCCTTTATTTTGTCAAGTTTCAGGGAGCTACTACAAACCATGTTGATTTTAGAGTTCCAAATTCATCTATCTATATAGGAGAGAACAGAGGGAAACCTAAAAATAAAAACTGCTACTGTAAACGAACGCTTCAACCTCGAAGAACAAAATTTGGTGAGCCAAGTGGGATTTGTGTCCTTGTAATTACCACCAAGAATCATCAAGATTACGTGAAAAAATATTTGCTGGTATTTCGGAAACTCGTAATTTCTTGGAAGTTTGGCAACCCCTTTCAATGAAAGTGCTTTTCCACAGTCTCCGCTTATGGCTATTTGAAGAGGAAACAAATCAAAGAGACAAAACTGAGAACTCCTTTATTTTATGAAGTTTCAAAAAGCTACTACAAACCATGTTGGATTTAGCGTTCCAAATTCATCTATCTATATAGGAGAGAACAAAGTGAATCCTAAAAATAAAAACGGCTACTGTAAACGAACGCTTCAACCTGAAAGAACAAAATTTGATGAGCCAAGTGGGATTTGTGTACATATCATACCACAAAGTGTTATCAAGATAGGGTGAAAAAATATTTTCTGGTATTTCGGAAACTCGTTATTCCTTGGAAGCTTGGAAACCCTTTTCAATGCAAGTGCTTTTCCACAGTTTGTGCCTAGGGCTACTTGAAGAGGAAACAAACCATAGAGACAAAACAGAGAACTAATTTATTTTGTCAAGTTTCAAAGAGCTACTACAAACCGTGGTGGATTTAGAGTTCGAAATTCATCTATCTATATAGGAGAGAACAGAGAACAACCTAAATATAGAAACTGCTACTGTAGACGAACGCTTCAACCTAGAAGAACAAAATTTGGTGAGCCAAGTGGGATTTGTGTACTGATCATTACCACCAAGTATCATCAAGATTGGGTAAAAAAATATTTGCTGGTATTTCGGAAACTCGTTATTTCTTAGAATCTTGGCAACCCCTCTCAATGAAAGTGCTTTTCCACAGTCTGTGCCTAGGTCTATTGAAGAGGAAACAAACTATAGAGAGAAAACTGAGAACTCCTTTATTTTGTCAAGTTTCAAAGAGCTACTACAAACCGTGGTGGATTTAGAGTTCCAAATTCATCTATCTATATAGGAGAGAACAGAGTGAAACCTAAATATAACAACTTCTACTGTAGACGAACGCTTAAACCTAGAGGAACAAAATTTGGTGAACAAGGTGGGATTTGTGTACTGATCATTACCACCAAGTATCATCAATATTGGGTGAAAAAATATTTGCTGCTATTTCGGAAACTCGTTATTTCTTAGAAGCCTCAACACCCCTCTCAATGAAAGTGCTTTTCCACAGTCTGTGCCTAGGGCTACTTGAAGAGGAAACAAACCATAGAGAAAAAACTAAGATCTCCTTTATTTTGTCACGTTTCAAAGAGCTACCACAAACCATGTTGGATTTAGTGTTTTAAATTCATCTATATATCTAGGAGAGAACAGAGTGAAACCTAAAAATAAAAACAGCTACTGTAAACGAACGCTTCAACCTAGAAGAACAAAATTTGGTGAGCCAAGTGGGATTTGTGTACGTATCATTACCACCAAGTATCATCAAGATTGGGTGAAAAAATATTTGCTGGTATTTCAAAACTCGTAATTTTTTGATAGCTTGGCAACCCCTTTTAATGAAAGTGCTTTTCCACAGTCTCTGCTTAGGGCCACTTGAAGAGGAAACAAACCATAGAGACAACACTGAGAACATTTTTATTTTGTCAAGTTTCAAAGAGCTACTACAAACCATGTTGGATTTAGAGTTCCAAATTCATCTATCTATATAGGAGAGAACAGCGGGAATCCTAAAAATAAAAACTGCACTTGTAAACGAACGCTTCAAACTCGAAGAGAAACATTTGGTGAGCCAAGTGGGATTTGTGTATTTGTAATTACCACCAAGTATCATCAAGATTGGGTTAAAAAATATTTGCCGGTATTTCGGCAACCCGTAATTTTTTGTGAGCTTGGCAAAACCTTTCAATGAAAGTGCTTTTCCCCAGTTTCTGCTTAGGGCTACTTGAAGAAGAAACAAATCATAGAGACAAAACTGAGAACTCCTTTATTTTGTCAAGTTTCAAGAGCTACTACAAACCATGTTGGATTTAGAGTTCCAAATTCATCTATCTATATAGGAGCGAACAGAGGGAAACCTAAAAATAAAAACTGCTACTGTAAACGAACGCTTCAACCTAGAAGAACAAAATTTGGTGAGCCAAGTGGGATTTGTGTACTGATCATTACCACCAAGTATCATCAAGATTGGGTGAAAAAATATTTGCTGGTATTTCGGAAACTCGTCATTTCTTAGAAGCTTGGCAACCCCTTTCAATGAAAGTGCTTTTCCACAGTCTCCGCTTAGGGCTATTTGAAGAGGAAACAAATCAAAGAGACAAAACTGAGAACTCCTTTATTTTATGAAGTTTCAAAGAGCTACTACAAACCCTGTTGGATTTAGAGTTCCAAATTCATCTATCTATATAGGAGAGAACAAAGTGAAACCTAAAAATAAAAACGGCTACTGTAAACGAACGCTTCAACCTGAAAGAACAAAATTTGATGAGCCAAGTGGGATTTGTGTACATATCATACCACAAAGTGTTATCAAGATAGGGTGAAAAAATATTTTCTGGTATTTCGGAAACTCGTTATTCCTTGGATGCTTGGCAACCCTTTTCAATGCAAGTGCTTTTCCACAGTTTGTGCCTAGGGCTACTTGAAGAGGAAACAAACCATAGAGACAAAACAGAGAACTAATTTATTTTGTCAAGTTTCAAAGAGCTACTACAAACCGTGGTGGATTTAGAGTTCCAAATTCATCTATCTATATAGGAGAGAACAGAGAACAACCTAAATATAGAAACTGCTACTGTAGACGAACGCTTCAACCTAGAAGAACAAAATTTGGTGAGCCAAGTGGGATTTGTGTACTGATCATTACCACCAAGTATCATCAAGATTGGGTAAAAAAATATTTGCTGGTATTTCGGAAACTCGTTATTTCTTAGAATCTTGGCAACCCCTCTCAATGAAAGTGCTTTTCCACAGTCTGTGCCTAGGTCTATTGAAGAGGAAACAAACCATAGAGACAAAACAGAGAACTCCTTTATTTTGTCAAGTTTCAAAGAGCTACTGCAAACCGTGGTGGATTTAGAGTTCCAAATTCATCTATCTATATAGGAGAGAACAGAGTGAAACCTAAATATAACAACTTCTACTGTAGACGAACGCTTAAACCTAGAGGAACAAAATTTGGTGAACAAGGTGGGATTTGTGTACTGATCATTACCACCAAGTCTCATCAATATTGGGTGAAAAAATATTTGCTGCTATTTCGGAAACTCGTTATTTCTTAGAAGCCTCAACACCCCTCTCAATGAAAGTGCTTTTCCACAGTCTGTGCCTAGGGCTACTTGAAGAGGAAACAAACCATAGAGAAAAACTGAGATCTCCTTTATTTTTGTCACGTTTCAAAGAGCTACCACAAACCATGTTGGATTTAGTGTTTTAAATTCATCTATATATCTAGGAGAGAACAGAGTGAAACCTAAAAATAAAAACAGCTACTGTAAACGAACGCTTCAACCTAGAAGAACAAAATTTGGTGAGCCAAGTGGGATTTGTGTACGTATCATTACCACCAAGTATCATCAAGATTGGGTGAAAAAATATTTGCTGGTATTTCAAAACTCGTAATTTTTTGATAGCTTGGCAACCCCTTTTAATGAAAGTGCTTTTCCACAGTCTCTGCTTAGGGCCACTTGAAGAGGAAACAAACCATAGAGACAACACTGAGAACATTTTTATTTTGTCAAGTTTCAAAGAGCTACTACAAACCATGTTGGATTTAGAGTTCCAAATTCATCTATCTATATAGGAGAGGAACAGCGGGAAACCTAAAAATAAAAACTGCACTTGTAAACGAACGCTTCAAACTCGAAGAGAAACATTTGGTGAGCCAAGTGGGATTTGTGTATTTGTAATTACCACCAAGTATCATCAAGATTGGGTGAAAAAATATTTGCCGGTATTTCGGCAACCCGTAATTTTTTGTGAGCTTGGCAAAACCTTTCAATGAAAGTGCTTTTCCCAGTTTCTGCTTAGGGCTACTTGAAGAAGAAACAAATCATAGAGACAAAACTGAGAACTCCTTTATTTGTCAAGTTTCAAAGAGCTACTACAAACCATGTTGGATTTAGAGTTCCAAATTCATCTATCTATATAGGAGCGAACAGAGGGAAACCTAAAAATAAAAACTGCTACTGTAAACGAACGCTTCAACCTAGAAGAACAAAATTTGTTGAGCCAAGTGTGATTTGTGTACTGATCTTTACTACCAAGTATCATCAAGATTGGGTGAAAAAATATTTGCTGGTATTTCGGAAAGTCGTTATTTCTTAGAAGCTTGGCAACCACTTTCAATTAAGTGCTGTTCTACAGTTTGTGCCTAGGGCTACTTGGAGAGGAAACAAACCATAGAGACAAAACTGAGAACTCTTTATTTTGTTAAGTTTCAAAGAGCTACTACAAACCATATTGGATTTAGAGTTCCAAATTCATCTATCTATATGGGAAAGAACAGAGTGAAACCTAAAAATAAAAACTGCTTCTATAAACGAACGCTTCAACCTAGAAGAACACAATTTGGGAGCCAAGTGGCATTTGTGTACTGATCCTTACCACCGCGTATCATGAAGATTGGGTGAAAAAATATTTGCTGGTTTTTTGCAAACTCGTTATTTCTTAGAAGCTTGGCAACCCCTCTCAATGAATGTGCTTTTCCCCAGTCTGTGCCTAGGGCTATTTGAAGATGAAACAAACCATAGAGACAAAACTGAGAACTTTTTTCTTTGTCAAGTTTCAAAGAGCTACTACAAACCATGTTGGATTTAGAGTTCCAAATTCATCTATCTATATAGGAGAGAACAGAGGGAAACCTAAAAATAAAAACTGCTACTGTAAACAAAAGTTTCAACCTAGAAGAGCAAAATTTGGTGAGCCAATTGGGATTTGTGTACTTGTCATTACCACCGAGTATCATCAAGATTGGGTGAAAAAATATTTGCTGGTATTTCGGCAACCCGTAATTTCTTGGGAGCTTGGCAAACCCTTTCAATGAAAGTGCTTTTCCACAGTCTCTGCTTAGGGCTACTTGAAGAGGAAACAAATCATAGAGACAAAACTGAGAACTCCTTTATTTTGTAAAGTTTCAAAGAGCTACTACAAACCATGTGGATTTAGAGTTTCAAATTCAGCTATCTATATAGGAGAGAGAAGAAGGAAACCTAAAAATATAAACTGCTACTGTAAGGAACGCTTTCAACCTAGAAGAACAAAATTTGGTGAGCCAAGTGGGATTTGTGTACTTGTCCTTACCAAAAAGTATCATCAAGAATGGGTGAAAAAATATTTGTTGGTATTTCAGAATCTTGTTATTTCTTAGACGCTTGGCAACCCCTCTCAATGAATGTGCTTTTCCCAGTCTGTGCCTAGGGCTATTTGAAGAGGAAACAAACCATAGAGACAAAACTGAGGACTTTTTTCTTTTGTCAAGTTTCAAAGAGCTACTACAAACCATGTTGGAATTAGAGTTCCAAATTCATCTATCTATATAAAGAGAACAGAGTGAAACCTAAAAATAAAAACTGCTACTGTAAACGAACTCTTCAACCAAGAAGAACACAATTTGGTGAGCCAAGTGGTATTTGTGTACTTGTCATTAACACCAAGTATCATCAGGATTGGGTGAAAAAATATTTGCTGGTATTTCGGAAATACGTTATTTCTTAGAAGCTTGGGAAACCCTCCCAATGATTGTGCTTTTCCACAGTCCGTGCCTAGGGCTACTTGAAGAGGAAACAAACCATAGAGACAAAACTGAGAACTCCTTTATTTTATGAAGTTTCAAAGAGGTAGTACAAACCATGTTGGATTTAGAGTTCCAAATTCATCTATCTATATAGGAGAGAACTGAGTGAAACCTAAAAATAAAAACTGCTACTGTAAACGAACGCTTCAACCTCGAAGAACAAAATTTGGTGAGCCAAGTGGGATTTGTGTACTGATCATTACCACCAAGTATCATCAAGATTGGGTGAAAAAAATATTTGCTGGTATTTCGGAAACTCGTTATTTCTTAGAATCTTGGCAACCCCTCTCAATGAAAGTGCTTTTCCACAGTCTGTGCCTAGGTCTATTGAAGAGGAAACAAACCATAGAGACAAAACTGAGAACTCCTTTATTTTGTCAAGTTTCAAAGAGCTACTACAAACCGTGGTGGATTTAGAGTTCCAAATTCATCTATCTATATAGGAGAGAACAGAGTGAAACCTAAATATAACAACTTCTACTGTAGACGAACGCTTAAACCTAGAGGAACAAAATTTGGTGAACAAAGTGGGATTTGTGTACTGATCATTACCACCAAGTATCATCAATATTGGGTGAAAAAATATTTGCTGCTATTTCGGAAACTCGTTATTTCTTAGAAGCCTCAACACCCCTCTCAATGAAAGTGCTTTTCCACAGTCTGTGCCTAGGGCTACTTGAAGAGGAAACAAACCATAGAGAAAAAACTGAGATCTCCTTTATTTTGTCACGGTTCAAAGAGCTACCACAAACCATGTTGGATTTAGTGTTTTAAATTCATCTATATATCTAGGAGAGAACAGAGTGAAACCTAAAAATAAAAACAGCTACTGTAAACAAACGCTTCAACCTAGAAGAACAAAATTTGGTGAGCCAAGTGGGATTTGTGTACGTATCATTACCACCAAGTATCATCAAGATTGGGTGAAAAAATATTTGCTGGTATTTCAAAACTCGTAATTTTTTGATAGCTTGGCAACCCCTTTTAATGAAAGTGCTTTTCCACAGTCTCTGCTTAGGGCCACTTGAAGAGGAAACAAACCACAGACACAACACTGAGAACATTTTTATTTTGTCAAGTTTCAAATAGCTACTACAAACCATGTTGGATTTAGAGTTCCAAATTCATCTATCTATATAGGAGAGAACAGCGGGAAACCTAAAAATAAAAACTGCACTTGTAAACGAACGCTTCAAACTCGAAGAGAAACATTTGGTGAGCCAAGTGGGATTTGTGTATTTGTAATTACCACCAAGTATCATCAAGATTGGGTGAAAAAATATTTGCCGGTATTTCGGCAACCCGTAATTTTTTGTGAGCTTGGCAAAACCTTTCAATGAAAGTGCTTTTCCCCAGTTTCTGCTTAGGGCTACTTGAAGAAGAAACAAATCATAGAGACAAAACTGAGAACTCCTTTATTTTGTCAAGTTTCAAAGAGCTACTAGAAACCATGTTGGATTTAGAGTTCCAAATTCATCTATCTATATAGGAGCGAACAGAGGGAAACCTAAAAATAAAAACTGCTACTGTAAACGAACGCTTCAACCTAGAAGAACAAAATTTGGTGAGCCAAGTGTGATTTGTGTACTGATCTTTACTACCAAGTATCATCAAAATTGGGTGAAAAAATATTTGCTGGTATTTCGGAAATCGTTATTTCTTAGAAGCTTGGCAACCCCTTTCAATGAAAGTGCTGTTCTACAGTTTGTGCCTAGGGCTACTTGGAGAGGAAACAAACCATAGAGACAAAACTGAGAACTCTTTATTTTGTTAAGTTTCAAAGAGCTACTACAAACCATATTGGATTTAGAGTTCCAAATTCATCTATCTATATGGGAAAGAACAGAGTGAAACCTAAAAATAAAAACTGCTTCTATAAGCGAACGCTTCAACCTAGAAGAACACAATTTGGGGAGCCAAGTGGCATTTGTGTACTGATCCTTACCACCGCGTATCATGAAGATTGGGTGAAAAAATATTTGCTGGTTTTTTGCAAACTCGTTATTTCTTAGAATCTTGGCAACCCCTCTCAATGAATGTGCTTTTCCCCAGTCTGTGCCTAGGGCTATTTGAAGATGAAACAAACCATAGAGACAAAACTGAGAACTTTTTTCTTTTGTCAAGTTTCAAAGAGCTACTACAAACCATGTTGGATTTAGAGTTCCAAATTCATCTATCTATATAGGAGAGAACAGAGGGAAACCTAAAAATAAAAACTGCTACTGTAAACAAAAGTTTCAACCTAGAAGAGCAAAATTTGGTGAGCCAATTGGGATTTGTGTACTTGTCATTACCACCGAGTATCATCAAGATTGGGTGAAAAAATATTTGCTGGTATTTCGGCAACCCGTAATTTCTTGGGAGCTTGGCAAACCCTTTCAATGAAAGTGCTTTTCCACAGTCTCTGCTTAGGGCTACTTGAAGAAGAAACAAATCATAGAGACAAAACTGAGAACTCCATTATTTTGTAAAGTTTCAAAGAGCTACTACAAACCATGTTGGATTTAGAGTTCCAAATTCAGCTATCTATATAGGAGAGAGCAGAAGGAAACCTAAAAATATAAACTGCTAATGTAAGGAACGCTTCAACCTAGAAGAACAAAATTTGGTGAGCCCAGTGGGATTTGTGTACTTGTCCTTACCAAAAAGTATCATCAAGAATGGGTGAAAAAATATTTGTTGGTATTTCAGAAACTTGTTATTTCTTAGACGCTTGGCAACCCCTCTCAATGAATGTGCTTTTCCCCAGTCTGTGCCTAGGGCTATTTGAAGAGGAAACAAACCATAGAGACAAAACTGAGAACTTTTTTCTTTTGTCAAGTTTCAAAGAGCTACTACAAACCATGTTGGAATTAGAGTTCCAAATTCATCTATGTATATAAAGAGAACAGAGTGAAACCTAAAAATAAAAACTGCTATTGTAAACGAACTCTTCAACCAAGAAGAACACAATTTGGTGAGCCAAGTGGTATTTGTGTACTTGTCATTAACACCAAGTATCATCAGGATTGGTGAAAAAATATTTGCTGGTATTTCGGAAACTCGTTATTTCTTAGAAGCTTGGGAAACCCTCCCAATGAAAGTGCTTTTCCACAGTCCGTGCCTAGGGCTACTTGAAGAGGAAACAAACCATAGAGACAAAACTGAGAACTCCTTTATTTTATGAAGTTTCAAAGTGGTAGTACAAACCATGTTGGATTTAGAGTTCCAAATTCCTCTATCTATATAGGAGAGAACTGAGTGAAACCTAAAAATAAAAACTGCTACTGTAAACGAACGCTTCAACCTGGAAGAACAAAATTTGGTGAGCCAAGTGGGATTCGTGTACTTGTCATTAATACCAAGTATCATCAAGATTGGGTGAAAAACTGTTTGCTGGTATTTCGGAAACTTGTAATTTCTTGGAAGCTTGGCAACCCCTTTTAATGAAAGTGCTTTTCCACAGTCTCTGCTTAGAGATACTTGAGGAGGAAACAAATCATAGAGACAAAACGGAGAACTCCTTTATTTTGTCAAGTTTCAAAGAGCTACTACAAACCATGTTGGATTTATAGTTCCAAATTCATCTGTCTATATAGGAGAGAACAGAGGGACACCTAAAATTATAAACTGCTACTGTAAACGAACGCTTCAACCTAGAAGAACCAATTTTGGTGAGTCAAGTTGAATTTGTGTACTGATCATTACCACCAGTATCATCAAGATTGGGTGAAAAAATATTTGCTGGTATTTTGGAAACACGTTATTTCTTAGAAGCTTGAAAACAACTCTCAATGAAAGTGCTTTTCCACAGTCTGTGCCTAGGGCTACTTGAAGAGGAAGCAAACCATAGAGACAAAACTGAGATCTCCTTTATTTTTTCACGTTTCAAAGAGCTACTACAAACCATGTTGGATTTAGTGTTTTAAATTCATCTATATATCTAGGAGAGAACAGAGTGAAACCTAAAAATAAAAACAGCTACTGTAAACGAACGCTTCAACCTAGAAGAACAAAATTTGGTGAGCCAAGTGGGATTTGTGTACTTATCATTACCACCAAGTATCATCAACATTGGGTGAAAAAATATTTGCTGGTATTTCGGAAACTCATAATTTCTTGGAAGCTTGGCAACCCCTTTTAATGAAAGTGCTTTTCCACAGTCTCTGCTTAGAGATACTTGAGGAGGAAACAAATCATAGAGACAAAACTGAGAACTCCTTTATTTTGTCAAGTTTCAAAGAGCTACTACAAAACATGTTGGATTTATAGTTCCAAATTCATCTATCTATATAGGAGAGAACAGAGGGACACCTAAAATAATAAACTGCTACTGTAAACGAACGCTTCAACATAGAAGAAGGAAATTTTGGTGAGTCAATTTGAATTTGTGTACTGATCATTACCACCAGTATCATCAAGATTGGGTGAAAAAATATTTGCTGGTATTTTGGAAACTCGTTATTTCTTAGAAGCTTGAAAACAACTCTCAATGAAAGTGCTTTTCCACAGTCTGTGCCTAGGGCTACTTGAAAAGGAAACAAACCATAGAGACAAAACTGAGAACTTTTTTATTTTGTCAAGTTTCAAAGAGCTACTACAAACCATGTTGGATTTAGAGTTCCAAATTCATCTATCTATATAGGAGAGAACATAGAGAAACCTAAATATAAAAACTGCTACTGTAAATGAACGCTTCAACCTAGAAGAGCAAAATTTGTGAGCCAAGTGGGATTTGTTTACTTGTCATTACCACCAAGTATCATCAAGATTGGGTGAAAAAATATTTGCTGGTATTTCGGAAACCCGTAATTTCTTGGAAGCTTGGCAAACCCTTTCAATGAAAGTGCTTTTCCACAGTCTGTGTCTAGGGCTACTTGAAGAGGAAACAAACCATAGAGACAAAACTGAGAACTCCTTTATTTTGTCAAGTTTCAGGGAGCTACTACAAACCATGTTGATTTTAGAGTTCCAAATTCATCTATCTATATAGGAGAGAACAGAGGGAAACCTAAAAATAAAAACTGCTACTGTAAACGAACGCTTCAACCTCGAAGAACAAAATTTGGTGAGCCAAGTGGGATTTGTGTCCTTGTAATTACCACCAAGAATCATCAAGATTACGTGAAAAAATATTTGCTGGTATTTCGGAAACTCGTAATTTCTTGGAAGTTTGGCAACCCCTTTCAATGAAAGTGCTTTTCCACAGTCTCCGCTTAGGGCTATTTGAAGAGGAAACAAATCAAAGAGACAAAACTGAGAACTCCTTTATTTTATGAAGTTTCAAAGAGCTACTACAAACCATGTTGGATTTAGAGTTCCAAAATCATCTATCTATATAGGAGAGAACAATGTGAAACCTAAAAATAAAAACGGCTACTGTAAAGGAACGCTTCAACCTGAAAGAACAAAATTTGATGAGCCAAGTGGGATTTGTGTACATATCATACCACAAAGTGTTATCAAGATTGGGTGAAAAAATATTTTCTGGTATTTCGGAAACTCGTTATTCCTTGGAAGCTTGGCAACCCTTTTCAATGC
The DNA here is from genome assembly GCF_048772815.1 of Callospermophilus lateralis. Taxonomy (NCBI): domain Eukaryota; kingdom Metazoa; phylum Chordata; class Mammalia; order Rodentia; family Sciuridae; genus Callospermophilus; species Callospermophilus lateralis. The sequence goes on along the minus strand of NW_027513115.1, from coordinate 113,388 downwards.
AAGTGCTTTTCCACAGTTTGTGCCTAGGGCTACTTGAAGAGGAAACAAACCATAGAGACAAAACAGAGAACTAATTTATTTTGTCAAGTTTCAAAGAGCTACTACAAACCGTGGTGGATTTAGAGTTCCAATTTCATCTATCTATATAGGAGAGAACAGAGAACAACCTAAATATACAAACCGCTATTGTAGACGAACGCTTCAACCTCGAAGAACAAAATTTGGTGAGCCAAGTGGGATTTGTGTACTGATCATTACCACCAAGTATCATCAAGATTGGGTGAAAAAATATTTGCTGGTATTTCGGAAACTCGTTATTTCTTAGAATCTTGGCAACCCCTCTCAATGAAAGTGCTTTTCCACAGTCTGTGCCTAGGTCTATTGAAGAGGAAACAAACCATAGAGACAAAACTGAGAACTCCTTTATTTTGTCAAGTTTCAAAGAGCTACTACAAACCGTGGTGGATTTAGAGTTCCAAATTCATCTATCTATATAGGAGAGAACAGAGTGAAACCTAAATATAACAACTTCTACTGTAGACGAACGCTTAAACCTAGAGGAACAAAATTTGGTGAACAAGGTGGGATTTGTGTACTGATCATTACCACCAAGTATCATCAATATTGGGTGAAAAAATATTTGCTGCTATTTCGGAAACTCGTTATTTCTTAGAAGCCTCAACACCCCTCTCAATGAAAGTGCTTTTCCACAGTCTGTGCCTAGGGCTACTTGAAGAGGAAACAAACCATAGAGAAAAAACTGAGATCTCCTTTATTTTGTCACGTTTCAAAGAGCTACCACAAACCATGTTGGATTTAGTGTTTTAAATTCATCTATATATCTAGGAGAGAACAGAGTGAAACCTAAAAATAAAAACAGCTACTGTAAACGAACGCTTCAACCTAGAAGAACAAAATTTGGTGAGCCAAGTGGGATTTGTGTACGTATCATTACCACCAAGTATCATCAAGATTGGGTGAAAAAATATTTGCTGGTATTTCAAAACTCGTAATTTTTTGATAGCTTGGCAACCCCTTTTAATGAAAGTGCTTTTCCACAGTCTCTGCTTAGGGCCACTTGAAGAGGAAACAAACCATAGAGACAACACTGAGAACATTTTTATTTTGTCAAGTTTCAAAGAGCTACTACAAACCATGTTGGATTTAGAGTTCCAAATTCATCTATCTATATAGGAGAGAACAGCGGGAAACCTAAAAATAAAAACTGCACTTGTAAACGAACGCTTCAAACTCGAAGAGAAACATTTGGTGAGCCAAGTGGGATTTGTGTATTTGTAATTACCACCAAGTATCATCAAGATTGGGTGAAAAAATATTTGCCGGTATTTCGGCAACCCGTAATTTTTTGTGAGCTTGGCAAAACCTTTCAATGAAAGTGCTTTTCCCCAGTTTCTGCTTAGGGCTACTTGAAGAAGAAACAAATCATAGAGACAAAACTGAGAACTCCTTTATTTTGTCAAGTTTCAAAGAGCTACTACAAACCATGTTGGATTTAGAGTTCCAAATTCATCTATCTATATAGGAGCGAACAGAGGGAAACCTAAAAATAAAAACTGCTACTGTAAACGAACGCTTCAACCTAGAAGAACAAAATTTGTTGAGCCAAGTGTGATTTGTGTACTGATCTTTACTACCAAGTATCATCAAGATTGGGTGAAAAAATATTTGCTGGTATTTCGGAAAGTCGTTATTTCTTAGAAGCTTGGCAACCACTTTCAATTAAAGTGCTGTTCTACAGTTTGTGCCTAGGGCTACTTGGAGAGGAAACAAACCATAGAGACAAAACTGAGAACTCCTTTATTTTGTTAAGTTTCAAAGAGCTACTACAAACCATATTGGATTTAGAGTTCCAAATTCATCTATCTATATGGGAAAGAACAGAGTGAAACCTAAAAATAAAAACTGCTTCTATAAACGAACGCTTCAACCTAGAAGAACACAATTTGGGGAGCCAAGTGGCATTTGTGTACTGATCCTTACCACCGCGTATCATGAAGATTGGGTGAAAAAATATTTGCTGGTTTTTTGCAAACTCGTTATTTTTTAGAAGCTTGGCAACCACTGTGAATGAATGTGCTTTTCCCCAGTCTGTGCCTAGGGCTATTTGAAGATGAAACAAACCATAGAGACAAAACTGAGAACTTTTTTCTTTTGTCAAGTTTCAAAGAGCTACTACAAACCATGTTGGATTTAGAGTTCCAAATTCATCTATCTATATAGGAGAGAACAGAGGGAAACCTAAAAATAAAAACTGCTACTGTAAACAAAAGTTTCAACCTAGAAGAGCAAAATTTGGTGAGCCAATTGGGATTTGTGTACTTGTCATTACCACCGAGTATCATCAAGATTGGGTGAAAAAATATTTGCTGGTATTTCGGCAACCCGTAATTTCTTGGGAGCTTGGCAAACCCTTTCAATGAAAGTGCTTTTCCACAGTCTCTGCTTAGGGCTACTTGAAGAGGAAACAAATCATAGAGACAAAACTGAGAACTCCTTTATTTTGTAAAGTTTCAAAGAGCTACTACAAACCATGTTGGATTTAGAGTTTCAAATTCAGCTATCTATATAGGAGAGAGAAGAAGGAAACCTAAAAATATAAACTGCTACTGTAAGGAACGCTTCAACCTAGAAGAACAAAATTTGGTGAGCCAAGTGGGATTTGTGTACTTGTCCTTACCAAAAAGTATCATCAAGAATGGGTGAAAAAATATTTGTTGGTATTTCAGAATCTTGTTATTTCTTAGACGCTTGGCAACCCCTCTCAATGAATGTGCTTTTCCCCAGTCTGTGCCTAGGGCTATTTGAAGAGGAAACAAACCATAGAGACAAAACTGAGGACTTTTTTCTTTTGTCAAGTTTCAAAGAGCTACTACAAACCATGTTGGAATTAGAGTTCCAAATTCATCTATCTATATAAAGAGAACAGAGTGAAACCTAAAAATAAAAACTGCTACTGTAAACGAACTCTTCAACCAAGAAGAACACAATTTGGTGAGCCAAGTGGTATTTGTGTACTTGTCATTAACACCAAGTATCATCAGGATTGGGTGAAAAAATATTTGCTGGTATTTCGGAAATTCGTTATTTCTTAGAAGCTTGGGAAACCCTCCCAATGATTGTGCTTTTCCACAGTCCGTGCCTAGGGCTACTTGAAGAGGAAACAAACCATAGAGACAAAACTGAGAACTCCTTTATTTTATGAAGTTTCAAAGAGGTAGTACAAACCATGTTGGATTTAGAGTTCCAAATTCATCTATCTATATAGGAGAGAACTGAGTGAAACCTAAAAATAAAAACTGCTACTGTAAACGAACGCTTCAACCTCGAAGAACAAAATTTGGTGAGCCAAGTGGGATTTGTGTACTGATCATTACCACCAAGTATCATCAAGATTGGGTAAAAAAATATTTGCTGGTATTTCGGAAACTCGTTATTTCTTAGAATCTTGGCAACCCCTCTCAATGAAAGTGCTTTTCCACAGTCTGTGCCTAGGTCTATTGAAGAGGAAACAAACCATAGAGACAAAACTGAGAACTCCTTTATTTTGTCAAGTTTCAAAGAGCTACTACAAACCGTGGTGGATTTAGAGTTCCAAATTCATCTATCTATATAGGAGAGAACAGAGTGAAACCTAAATATAACAACTTCTACTGTAGACGAACGCTTAAACCTAGAGGAACAAAATTTGGTGAACAAAGTGGGATTTGTGTACTGATCATTACCACCAAGTATCATCAATATTGGGTGAAAAAATATTTGCTGCTATTTCGGAAACTCGTTATTTCTTAGAAGCCTCAACACCCCTCTCAATGAAAGTGCTTTTCCACAGTCTGTGCCTAGGGCTACTTGAAGAGGAAACAAACCATAGAGAAAAAACTGAGATCTCCTTTATTTTGTCACGGTTCAAAGAGCTACCACAAACCATGTTGGATTTAGTGTTTTAAATTCATCTATATATCTAGGAGAGAACAGAGTGAAACCTAAAAATAAAAACAGCTACTGTAAACAAACGCTTCAACCTAGAAGAACAAAATTTGGTGAGCCAAGTGGGATTTGTGTACGTATCATTACCACCAAGTATCATCAAGATTGGGTGAAAAAATATTTGCTGGTATTTCAAAACTCGTAATTTTTTGATAGCTTGGCAACCCCTTTTAATGAAAGTGCTTTTCCACAGTCTCTGCTTAGGGCCACTTGAAGAGGAAACAAACCACAGACACAACACTGAGAACATTTTTATTTTGTCAAGTTTCAAATAGCTACTACAAACCATGTTGGATTTAGAGTTCCAAATTCATCTATCTATATAGGAGAGAACAGCGGGAAACCTAAAAATAAAAACTGCACTTGTAAACGAACGCTTCAAACTCGAAGAGAAACATTTGGTGAGCCAAGTGGGATTTGTGTATTTGTAATTACCACCAAGTATCATCAAGATTGGGTGAAAAAATATTTGCCGGTATTTCGGCAACCCGTAATTTTTTGTGAGCTTGGCAAAACCTTTCAATGAAAGTGCTTTTCCCCAGTTTCTGCTTAGGGCTACTTGAAGAAGAAACAAATCATAGAGACAAAACTGAGAACTCCTTTATTTTGTCAAGTTTCAAAGAGCTACTAGAAACCATGTTGGATTTAGAGTTCCAAATTCATCTATCTATATAGGAGCGAACAGAGGGAAACCTAAAAATAAAAACTGCTACTGTAAACGAACGCTTCAACCTAGAAGAACAAAATTTGGTGAGCCAAGTGTGATTTGTGTACTGATCTTTACTACCAAGTATCATCAAGATTGGGTGAAAAAATATTTGCTGGTATTTCGGAAATCGTTATTTCTTAGAAGCTTGGCAACCCCTTTCAATGAAAGTGCTGTTCTACAGTTTGTGCCTAGGGCTACTTGGAGAGGAAACAAACCATAGAGACAAAACTGAGAACTCTTTATTTTGTTAAGTTTCAAAGAGCTACTACAAACCATATTGGATTTAGAGTTCCAAATTCATCTATCTATATGGGAAAGAACAGAGTGAAACCTAAAAATAAAAACTGCTTCTATAAGCGAACGCTTCAACCTAGAAGAACACAATTTGGGGAGCCAAGTGGCATTTGTGTACTGATCCTTACCACCGCGTATCATGAAGATTGGGTGAAAAAATATTTGCTGGTTTTTTGCAAACTCGTTATTTCTTAGAATCTTGGCAACCCCTCTCAATGAATGTGCTTTTCCCCAGTCTGTGCCTAGGGCTATTTGAAGATGAAACAAACCATAGAGACAAAACTGAGAACTTTTTTCTTTTGTCAAGTTTCAAAGAGCTACTACAAACCATGTTGGATTTAGAGTTCCAAATTCATCTATCTATATAGGAGAGAACAGAGGGAAACCTAAAAATAAAAACTGCTACTGTAAACAAAAGTTTCAACCTAGAAGAGCAAAATTTGGTGAGCCAATTGGGATTTGTGTACTTGTCATTACCACCGAGTATCATCAAGATTGGGTGAAAAAATATTTGCTGGTATTTCGGCAACCCGTAATTTCTTGGGAGCTTGGCAAACCCTTTCAATGAAAGTGCTTTTCCACAGTCTCTGCTTAGGGCTACTTGAAGAAGAAACAAATCATAGAGACAAAACTGAGAACTCCATTATTTTGTAAAGTTTCAAAGAGCTACTACAAACCATGTTGGATTTAGAGTTCCAAATTCAGCTATCTATATAGGAGAGAGCAGAAGGAAACCTAAAAATATAAACTGCTAATGTAAGGAACGCTTCAACCTAGAAGAACAAAATTTGGTGAGCCCAGTGGGATTTGTGTACTTGTCCTTACCAAAAAGTATCATCAAGAATGGGTGAAAAAATATTTGTTGGTATTTCAGAAACTTGTTATTTCTTAGACGCTTGGCAACCCCTCTCAATGAATGTGCTTTTCCCCAGTCTGTGCCTAGGGCTATTTGAAGAGGAAACAAACCATAGAGACAAAACTGAGAACTTTTTTCTTTTGTCAAGTTTCAAAGAGCTACTACAAACCATGTTGGAATTAGAGTTCCAAATTCATCTATGTATATAAAGAGAACAGAGTGAAACCTAAAAATAAAAACTGCTATTGTAAACGAACTCTTCAACCAAGAAGAACACAATTTGGTGAGCCAAGTGGTATTTGTGTACTTGTCATTAACACCAAGTATCATCAGGATTGGGTGAAAAAATATTTGCTGGTATTTCGGAAACTCGTTATTTCTTAGAAGCTTGGGAAACCCTCCCAATGAAAGTGCTTTTCCACAGTCCGTGCCTAGGGCTACTTGAAGAGGAAACAAACCATAGAGACAAAACTGAGAACTCCTTTATTTTATGAAGTTTCAAAGTGGTAGTACAAACCATGTTGGATTTAGAGTTCCAAATTCCTCTATCTATATAGGAGAGAACTGAGTGAAACCTAAAAATAAAAACTGCTACTGTAAACGAACGCTTCAACCTGGAAGAACAAAATTTGGTGAGCCAAGTGGGATTCGTGTACTTGTCATTAATACCAAGTATCATCAAGATTGGGTGAAAAACTGTTTGCTGGTATTTCGGAAACTTGTAATTTCTTGGAAGCTTGGCAACCCCTTTTAATGAAAGTGCTTTTCCACAGTCTCTGCTTAGAGATACTTGAGGAGGAAACAAATCATAGAGACAAAACGGAGAACTCCTTTATTTTGTCAAGTTTCAAAGAGCTACTACAAACCATGTTGGATTTATAGTTCCAAATTCATCTGTCTATATAGGAGAGAACAGAGGGACACCTAAAATTATAAACTGCTACTGTAAACGAACGCTTCAACCTAGAAGAACCAATTTTGGTGAGTCAAGTTGAATTTGTGTACTGATCATTACCACCAGTATCATCAAGATTGGGTGAAAAAATATTTGCTGGTATTTTGGAAACACGTTATTTCTTAGAAGCTTGAAAACAACTCTCAATGAAAGTGCTTTTCCACAGTCTGTGCCTAGGGCTACTTGAAGAGGAAGCAAACCATAGAGACAAAACTGAGATCTCCTTTATTTTTTCACGTTTCAAAGAGCTACTACAAACCATGTTGGATTTAGTGTTTTAAATTCATCTATATATCTAGGAGAGAACAGAGTGAAACCTAAAAATAAAAACAGCTACTGTAAACGAACGCTTCAACCTAGAAGAACAAAATTTGGTGAGCCAAGTGGGATTTGTGTACTTATCATTACCACCAAGTATCATCAACATTGGGTGAAAAAATATTTGCTGGTATTTCGGAAACTCATAATTTCTTGGAAGCTTGGCAACCCCTTTTAATGAAAGTGCTTTTCCACAGTCTCTGCTTAGAGATACTTGAGGAGGAAACAAATCATAGAGACAAAACTGAGAACTCCTTTATTTTGTCAAGTTTCAAAGAGCTACTACAAAACATGTTGGATTTATAGTTCCAAATTCATCTATCTATATAGGAGAGAACAGAGGGACACCTAAAATAATAAACTGCTACTGTAAACGAACGCTTCAACATAGAAGAAGGAAATTTTGGTGAGTCAATTTGAATTTGTGTACTGATCATTACCACCAGTATCATCAAGATTGGGTGAAAAAATATTTGCTGGTATTTTGGAAACTCGTTATTTCTTAGAAGCTTGAAAACAACTCTCAATGAAAGTGCTTTTCCACAGTCTGTGCCTAGGGCTACTTGAAAAGGAAACAAACCATAGAGACAAAACTGAGAACTTTTTTATTTTGTCAAGTTTCAAAGAGCTACTACAAACCATGTTGGATTTAGAGTTCCAAATTCATCTATCTATATAGGAGAGAACATAGAGAAACCTAAATATAAAAACTGCTACTGTAAATGAACGCTTCAACCTAGAAGAGCAAAATTTGTGAGCCAAGTGGGATTTGTTTACTTGTCATTACCACCAAGTATCATCAAGATTGGGTGAAAAAATATTTGCTGGTATTTCGGAAACCCGTAATTTCTTGGAAGCTTGGCAAACCCTTTCAATGAAAGTGCTTTTCCACAGTCTGTGTCTAGGGCTACTTGAAGAGGAAACAAACCATAGAGACAAAACTGAGAACTCCTTTATTTTGTCAAGTTTCAGGGAGCTACTACAAACCATGTTGATTTTAGAGTTCCAAATTCATCTATCTATATAGGAGAGAACAGAGGGAAACCTAAAAATAAAAACTGCTACTGTAAACGAACGCTTCAACCTCGAAGAACAAAATTTGGTGAGCCAAGTGGGATTTGTGTCCTTGTAATTACCACCAAGAATCATCAAGATTACGTGAAAAAATATTTGCTGGTATTTCGGAAACTCGTAATTTCTTGGAAGTTTGGCAACCCCTTTCAATGAAAGTGCTTTTCCACAGTCTCCGCTTAGGGCTATTTGAAGAGGAAACAAATCAAAGAGACAAAACTGAGAACTCCTTTATTTTATGAAGTTTCAAAGAGCTACTACAAACCATGTTGGATTTAGAGTTCCAAAATCATCTATCTATATAGGAGAGAACAATGTGAAACCTAAAAATAAAAACGGCTACTGTAAAGGAACGCTTCAACCTGAAAGAACAAAATTTGATGAGCCAAGTGGGATTTGTGTACATATCATACCACAAAGTGTTATCAAGATTGGGTGAAAAAATATTTTCTGGTATTTCGGAAACTCGTTATTCCTTGGAAGCTTGGCAACCCTTTTCAATGCAAGTGCTTTTCCACAGTTTGTGCCTAGGGCTACTTGAAGAGGAAACAAACCATAGAGACAAAACAGAGAACTAATTTATTTTGTCAAGTTTCAAAGAGCTACTACAAACCGTGGTGGATTTAGAGTTCCAATTTCATCTATCTATATAGGAGAGAACAGAGAACAACCTAAATATACAAACCGCTATTGTAGACGAACGCTTCAACCTCGAAGAACAAAATTTGGTGAGCCAAGTGGGATTTGTGTACTGATCATTACCACCAAGTATCATCAAGATTGGGTGAAAAAATATTTGCTGGTATTTCGGAAACTCGTTATTTCTTAGAATCTTGGCAACCCCTCTCAATGAAAGTGCTTTTCCACAGTCTGTGCCTAGGTCTATTGAAGAGGAAACAAACCATAGAGACAAAACTGAGAACTCCTTTATTTTGTCAAGTTTCAAAGAGCTACTACAAACCGTGGTGGATTTAGAGTTCCAAATTCATCTATCTATATAGGAGAGTACAGAGTGAAACCTAAATATAACAACTTCTACTGTAGACGATCGCTTAAACCTAGAGGAACAAAATTTGGTGAGCAATAGGGATTTGTGTACTGATCATTACCACCAAGTATCATCAATATTGGGTGAAAAAATATTTGCTGCTATTTCGGAAACTCGTTATTTCTTAGAAGCCTCAACACCCCTCTCAATGAAAGTGCTTTTCCACAGTCTTTGCCTAGGGCTATTTGAAGAGGAAACAAACCATAGAGACAAAACTGAGAACTTTTTTCTTTTGTCAAGTTTCAAAGAGCTACTACAAACCATGTTGGATTTAGAGTTCCAAATTCATCTATCTATATAGGAGAGAACAGAGGGAAACCTAAAAATAAAAACTGCTACTGTAAACAAAAGTTTCAACCTAGAAGAGCAAAATTTGGTGAGCCAATTGGGATTTGTGTACTTGTCCTTACCACCGAGTATCATCAAGATTGGGTGAAAAAAAATTTGCTGGTATTTCGGCAACCCGTAATTTCTTGGGAGCTTGGCAAACCCTTTCAATGAAAGTGCTTTTCCACAGTCTCTGCTTAGGGCTACTTGAAGAGGAAACAAATCATAGAGACAAAACTGAGAACTCCTTTATTTTGTAAAGTTTCAAAGAGCTACTACAAACCATGTTGGATTTAGAGTTCCAAATTCAGCTATCTATATAGGAGAGAGCAGAAGGAAACCTAAAAATATAAACTGCTACTGTAAGGAACGCTTCAACCTAGAAGAACAAAATTTGGTGAGCCAAGTGGGATTTGTGTACTTGTCCTTACCAAAAAGTATCATCAAGAATGGGTGAAAAAATATTTGTTGGTATTTCAGAAACTTGTTATTTCTTAGACGCTTGGCAACCCCTCTCAATGAATGTGCTTTTCCCCAGTCTGTGCCTAGGGCTATTTGAAGAGGAAACAAACCATAGAGACAAAACTGAGAACTTTTTTCTTTTGTCAAGTTTCAAAGAGCTACTACAAACCATGTTGGAATTAGAGTTCCAAATTCATCTATGTATATAAAGAGAACAGAGTGAAACCTAAAAATAAAAACTGCTACTGTAAACGAACTCTTCAACCAAGAAGAACACAATTTGGTGAGCCAAGTGGTATTTGTGTACTTGTCATTAACACCAAGTATCATCAGGATTGGGTGAAAAAATATTTGCTGGTATTTCGGAAACTCGTTATTTCTTAGAAGCTTGGGAAACCCTCCCAATGAAAGTGCTTTTCAACAGTCCGTGCCTAGGGCTACTTGAAGAGGAAACAAACCATAGAGACAAAACTGAGAACTCCTTTATTTTATGAAGTTTCAAAGTGGTAGTACAAACCATGTTGGATTTAGAGTTCCAAATTCATCTATCTATATAGGAGAGAACTGAGTGAAACCTAAAAATAAAAACTGCTACTGTAAACGAACGCTTCAACCTGGAAGAACAAAATTTGGTGAGCCAAGTGGGATTCGTGTACTTGTCATTAATACCAAGTATCATCAAGATTGGGTGAAAAACTGTTTGCTGGTATTTCGGAAACTTGTAATTTCTTGGAAGCTTGGCAACCCCTTTTAATGAAAGTGCTTTTCCACAGTCTCTGCTTAGAGATACTTGAGGAGGAAACAAATCATAGAGACAAAACGGAGAACTCCTTTATTTTGTCAAGTTTCAAAGAGCTACTACAAACCATGTTGGATTTATAGTTCCAAATTCATCTGTCTATATAGGAGAGAACAGAGGGACACCTAAAATTATAAACTGCTACTGTAAACGAACGCTTCAACCTAGAAGAACCAATTTTGGTGAGTCAAGTTGAATTTGTGTACTGATCATTACCACCAGTATCATCAAGATTGGGTGAAAAAATATTTGCTGGTATTTTGGAAACACGTTATTTCTTAGAAGCTTGAAAACAACTCTCAATGAAAGTGCTTTTCCACAGTCTGTGCCTAGGGCTACTTGAAGAGGAAGCAAACCATAGAGACAAAACTGAGATCTCCTTTATTTTTTCACGTTTCAAAGAGCTACTACAAACCATGTTGGATTTAGTGTTTTAAATTCATCTATATATCTAGGAGAGAACAGAGTGAAACCTAAAAATAAAAACAGCTACTGTAAACGAACGCTTCAACCTAGAAGAACAAAATTTGGTGAGCCAAGTGGGATTTGTGTACTTATCATTACCACCAAGTATCATCAACATTGGGTGAAAAAATATTTGCTGGTATTTCGGAAACTCATAATTTCTTGGAAGCTTGGCAACCCCTTTTAATGAAAGTGCTTTTCCACAGTCTCTGCTTAGAGATACTTGAGGAGGAAACAAATCATAGAGACAAAACTGAGAACTCCTTTATTTTGTCAAGTTTCAAAGAGCTACTACAAAACATGTTGGATTTATAGTTCCAAATTCATCTATCTATATAGGAGAGAACAGAGGGACACCTAAAATAATAAACTGCTACTGTAAACGAACGCTTCAACATAGAAGAAGGAAATTTTGGTGAGTCAATTTGAATTTGTGTACTGATCATTACCACCAGTATCATCAAGATTGGGTGAAAAAATATTTGCTGGTATTTTGGAAACTCGTTATTTCTTAGAAGCTTGAAAACAACTCTCAATGAAAGTGCTTTTCCACAGTCTGTGCCTAGGGCTACTTGAAAAGGAAACAAACCATAGAGACAAAACTGAGAACTTTTTTATTTTGTCAAGTTTCAAAGAGCTACTACAAACCATGTTGGATTTAGAGTTCCAAATTCATCTATCTATATAGGAGAGAACATAGAGAAACCTAAATATAAAAACTGCTACTGTAAATGAACGCTTCAACCTAGAAGAGCAAAATTTGTGAGCCAAGTGGGATTTGTTTACTTGTCATTACCACCAAGTATCATCAAGATTGGGTGAAAAAATATTTGCTGGTATTTCGGAAACCCGTAATTTCTTGGAAGCTTGGCAAACCCTTTCAATGAAAGTGCTTTTCCACAGTCTGTGTCTAGGGCTACTTGAAGAGGAAACAAACCATAGAGACAAAACTGAGAACTCCTTTATTTTGTCAAGTTTCAGGGAGCTACTACAAACCATGTTGATTTTAGAGTTCCAAATTCATCTATCTATATAGGAGAGAACAGAGGGAAACCTAAAAATAAAAACTGCTACTGTAAACGAACGCTTCAACCTCGAAGAACAAAATTTGGTGAGCCAAGTGGGATTTGTGTCCTTGTAATTACCACCAAGAATCATCAAGATTACGTGAAAAAATATTTGCTGGTATTTCGGAAACTCGTAATTTCTTGGAAGTTTGGCAACCCCTTTCAATGAAAGTGCTTTTCCACAGTCTCCGCTTAGGGCTATTTGAAGAGGAAACAAATCAAAGAGACAAAACTGAGAACTCCTTTATTTTATGAAGTTTCAAAGAGCTACTACAAACCATGTTGGATTTAGAGTTCCAAAATCATCTATCTATATAGGAGAGAACAATGTGAAACCTAAAAATAAAAACGGCTACTGTAAAGGAACGCTTCAACCTGAAAGAACAAAATTTGATGAGCCAAGTGGGATTTGTGTACATATCATACCACAAAGTGTTATCAAGATTGGGTGAAAAAATATTTTCTGGTATTTCGGAAACTCGTTATTCCTTGGAAGCTTGGCAACCCTTTTCAATGCAAGTGCTTTTCCACAGTTTGTGCCTAGGGCTACTTGAAGAGGAAACAAACCATAGAGACAAAACAGAGAACTAATTTATTTTGTCAAGTTTCAAAGAGCTACTACAAACCATGGTGGATTTAGAGTTCCAATTTCATCTATCTATATAGGAGAGAACAGAGAACAACCTAAATATACAAACCGCTACTGTAGACGAACGCTTCAACCTCGAAGAACAAAATTTGGTGAGCCAAGTGTGATTTGCGTACTGATCATTACCACCACGTATCATCAAGATTGGGTGAAAAAATATTTGCTGGTATTTCGGAAACTCGTTATTTTTTAGAAGCTTGGAAACCTCTCTCAATGAAAGTGCTTTTCCACAGTCTGTGCCTAGGGCTACTTGAATAGGAAACAAACCATAGAGACAAAAGTGAGAACTCCTTTATTTTGTCAAGTTTCAAAGAGCTTCTACAAACCATGTTGGATTTAGAGTTCCAAATTCATCTATCTATATAGGAGAGAACAGAGGGAAACCTAAAAATAAAAACTGCTACTGTAAACGAACGCTTCAACCTAGAAGAACAAAATTTGGTGAGTAAAGTGGGATTTGTGGACCGATCATTACCACCACGTATCATCAAGATTGGGTGAAAAAATATTTGCTGGTATTTCGGAAACTCGTAATTTCTTGGTAGCTTGGCAACCCCTTTTAATGAAAGTGCTTTTCCACACTCTCTGCTTAGGGCTACTTGAAGAAAAAAAAAACCATAGAGACAAAACTGATAACTACTTTTTTTGTCAAGTTTCTAAGAGCTACTACAAACCATGTTGGATTTAGAGTTCCAAATTCATGTACCTATATAGGAGACCAGAGGGAAACCTAAATATAAAACTTCTACTGTAGACGAACGCTTCAACCTGGAAGAACAGAATTTGGTGAGCCACGTGGGATTTGTGTCCTGATCATTAACACCAAGTATCATCAAGATTGGGTAAAAAAATATTTGCTGGTATTTCGGAAACTCGTTATTTCTTAGAAGCTTGGCATCGCCTCTCAATTAAACTGCTTTTCCACAGTCTCTGCCTAGGGCTACTTGAAGAGGAATCAAACCGTTGAGACAAAACTGAGAAGTACTTTATTTAGTCAAGTTTCAAAGAGATTCTACAAACCATGTTGGATTTAGAGTTCCAAATTCATCTATCTATATAGGAGAGAACAGAGGGAAACCTAAAAATATAAACTGCTACTGTAAACGAACGCTTCAACCTAGAAGACCAAAATTTGGTGAGTCAAGTGGGATTTTTGTACCCATCATTACCACCAAGTATCCTCAAGATAGGGTGAAAAAATATTTGCTGGTGTTTCGGCAACTCGTTATTTCTTGGAAGCTTGGTAACCCCTTTCAATGAAAGTACTTTTCCACAGTCTCTGCTTAGGGCTACTTGAAGAGAAAACAAATCATAGAGACAAAACGGAGAACTCCTTTATTTTGTCAAGTTTCAAAGACTGACTACAAACCATGTTGGATTTATAGTTCCAAATTCATCTATCTATGTAGGAGAGAACAGAGGGAAACCTAAATAAAAAAACGACTACTGTAGACGAACGCTTCAACCTAAAAGAACACAATTTGGTGAGCCAAGTGGGATTTGTGTACTGATCATCACTACCACGTATCATCAAGATTGCATGAAAAAATATTTGCTGGTATTTCAGAAACTCGTTATTTCTTTGAAGCTTGGCAACCCCTCTCAATGAATGTGCTTTTCCCCAGTCGTTGCCTAGTGCTATTTGAAGAGGAAACAAACCATAGAGACAAAACTGAGAACATTTTTATTTTGTCAAGTTTCAAAGAGCTACTACAAACCATGTTGGATTTAGAGTTCCAAATTCATCTATCTATATAGGAGAGAACAGAGGGAAACCTAAAAATATAAACTGCTACTGTAAACGAACGCTTCAACCTAGAAGAACAAAATTTGGTGAGCCAAGTGGGATTTGTGTACCGATCATTAATTCCACGTATCATCAAGATTGGGTGAAAAAATATTTGCTGGTATTTCGGAAACTCGTTATTTCTTAGAAGCTGGGCAACCCCTCTCAATGAAAGTGTTTTTCCACAGTCTCTGATTAGGGCTACTTGAAGATGAAACAAACCATAGAGACAAAACAGAGAACTACTTTTTTTTTGTCAAGTTTCAAAGAGCGACTACAAACCATGTTGGATTTAGAGTTCCAAATTCATCTAACTATATAGGAGAGAACAGAGGGAAACCTAAAAATATAAACTGCTACTGTAAACGAACGCTTCAACGTAGAAGAACAAAATTTGGTGAGCCAAGTGGAATTTGTGTACTTGTAATTACCACCAAGTATCATCAACTTTGGGTGAAAAAATATTTGCCGGTATTTCGGAAACTCGTAGTTTCTTGGAAGCTTGGCAACCTCTTTCAATGAAAGTGCTTTTCCTCAGTCTCTTCTTAGGGCTACTTGAAGAGGAAACAACCATACAGAAAAAACTGAGTACTCCTTTATTTTGTCAAGTTTCAAAGAGCTACTACAAACCATGTTGGATTTAGAGTTCCAAATTCATCTATCTATATAGGAGAGAACAGAGGGAAACCTAAAAATATAAACTGCTACTGTAAACGAACGCTTCAAACTAGAAGACCAAAATTTGGTGAGTCAAGTGGGATTTTTGTACCGATCATTACCACCAAGTATCATCAAGATTGGGTGAAAAAATACTTGCTGGTATTTCGGAAACTCGTAATTTCTTGGAAGCTTGGCAACCTCTTTCAATGAAAGTGCTTTTCCACAGTCTCTGCTTAGGGATAATAGAAGAGGAAACAAACCATAGAGACAAAACTGAGAACTACTTTCTTTTTGTCAAGTTTCAAAGAGCGACTACAAACCATGTTGGATTTAGAGTTCCAAATTCATCTATCTATATAGGAGAGAACAGAGGGAAACCTAAATAAAAAAACTACTTCTGTAGACGAACGCTTCAACCTAGAAGAACAAAATTTGGTGAGCCAAGTGGGATTTGTGTACTGATCATTACCACCAAGTATCATCAAGATTGGGTGAAAAAATATTTGCTGGTATTTCGGAAACTCCTTATTTCTTAGAAGCTTGGCAACCCCTCTCAATGACAGGGCTTTTCCACAGTCTGTGTCAGGGGACTTGAAGAGGAAACAAACCATAGAGAGAAAACTGAGAACTCCTTTATTTTGTCAAGTTTCAAAGAGCTACTACAAACCATGTTGGATTTAGAGTTCCAAATTCATCTATCTATGTAGAAGAGAACAGAGTGAAACGTAAATATAAAAACTGCTACTGTGAGATGAACGCTTCAACCTGGAAGAACAAAATTTGGAGAGCCAAGTGGGATTGGTGTGCTGATCATTACCCCCAAGTATCATCAAGATTGGGTGAAAAATATTTGCTGGTATTTCGGAAACTCGTTATTTCTTAGAAGCCTGGGATACCCTCTCAATGGACGTGCTTTTCCACAGTCTGTGCCTAGGGCTACTTGAAGAGGAAACAAACCATAGAGACAAAACTGAGAACTCCTTTATTTTATGAAGTTTCAAAGAGCTACTACAAACCATGTTGGATTTAGAGTTCCAAATTCATCTATCTATATAGGAGAGAACAGAGTGAAACCTAAAAATAAAAACTGCTTCTGTAAAGGAACGCTTCAACCTAGAAGAACACAATTGGTTAGTGAAGTAAGATTTGTGTAATGATCATTACCACCAAGTATCATCAAGATTGGGTGAAAAAATATTTGCTGGTATTTCGGAAACTCGTTATTTCTTAGAAGCTTGGCAACCCCTCTCAATGAAAGTGCTTTTCCACAGTCTGTGCCTAGGGCTACTTGAAGAAGAAACAAACCATAGAGACAAAACTGAGAAGTATTTTATTTTGTCAAGTTTCAGAGAGCTACTGCGAACCATGTTGGATTTAGAGTTCCAAATTCATCTCTCTATATAGGATAGAACAGAGTGAAACCTAAAAATAAAAACTGCTACTGTAGACGAAAGATTCAACCTAGAAGAACAAAATTTGGTGAGCCAAGTGTGATTTGTGTAACTGTCATTATCACAAATTATCATCAAGATTGGGTGAAAAAATATTTGCTGATATTTCGGAAACTCGTAATTTCTTGGAAGCTTGGCAACCCCTTTCAATGAAAGTTCTTTTCCACAGTTTCTGCTTAGGGCTACTTGAAGAGGAATCAAATCATAGACACAAAACTGAGAACCCGTTTATTTTGTCAAGTTTCAAAGAGCTACTACAAACCATGTTGGATTTAGATTTCCAAATTCATCTATCTATATAGAAGAAAACAGAGTTATAACTAAATATAAAAACTACTCATATAGACGAACGATTCAACCTAGAAGAACAAAATTTGGTGAGCCAAGTGAAACTGGTGTACTGATCATTACCCCTAAGTATCAACAAGATTGGGTGAAAAAATATTTGCTGGTATTTCGGAAACTCGTTATTTCTTAGAAGCTTGGCAACCCCTCTCAATGAAAGTGCTTTTCCACAGTCTGTGCCTAGGGCTACTTGAAGTGGAAACAAACCATAGAGACCAAACTGAGAACTCCTTTATTTTGTCAAGTTACAAAAGCTACTACAAACCAAGTTGGATTTAGAGTTCCAAATTCATCCATCTATATCGAAGAGAACACAGTGAAACCTAAAAATAAAAACTGCTACTGTAAACGAACGCTTCAACCTAGAAGAACAAAATTTGGTGAGTAAAGTGGGATTTGTGTACCGATCATTACCACCACGTATCATCAAGATTGGGTGAAAAAATATTTGCTGGTATTTCGGAAACTCGTTATTTCTTAGAAGCTTGGCAACCCCTTTCAATGAAAGTGCTTTTCCACAGTTAGTAACTAGGGCTATTTCAAGAGGAAAGAAACCATAGAGACAAAACTGAGAACTCCTTTATTTTGTCAAGTTTCAAAGAGCTACTACAAACCATGTTGGATTTAGTGTTCCAAATTAATCTATCTATATAGGAGAGAACAATGTGAAACCTAAAAATAAAAACTGCTACTGTAAAAGAACGCTTCAACATAGAAGAACACAATTTGGGGAGCCAAGTGGCATTTGTGTACTGATCATTACCACCACGTATCATCAAGATTGGGTGAAAAAATATTTGCTGGTATTTCGGAAACTCGTTATTTTTTAGAAGCTTGGAAACCTCTCTCAATGAAAGTGCTTTTCCACAGTCTGTGCCTAGGGCTACTTGAATAGGAAACAAACCATAGAGACAAAAGTGAGAACTCCTTTATTTTGTCAAGTTTCAAAGAGCTTCTACAAACCATGTTGGATTTAGAGTTCCAAATTCATCTATCTATATAGGAGAGAACAGAGGGAAACCTAAATAAAAACTGCTACTGTAAACGAACGCTTCAACCTAGAAGAACAAAATTTGGTGAGTAAAGTGGGATTTGTGGACCGATCATTACCACCACGTATCATCAAGATTGGGTGAAAAAATATTTGCTGGTATTTCGGAAACTCGTAATTTCTTGGTAGCTTGGCAACCCCTTTTAATGAAAGTGCTTTTCCACACTCTCTGCTTAGGGCTACTTGAAGAAAAAAAAAACCATAGAGACAAAACTGATAACTACTTTTTTTGTCAAGTTTCTAAGAGCTACTACAAACCATGTTGGATTTAGAGTTCCAAATTCATGTACCTATATAGGAGACCAGAGGGAAACCTAAATATAAAACTTCTACTGTAGACGAACGCTTCAACCTGGAAGAACAGAATTTGGTGAGCCACGTGGGATTTGTGTCCTGATCATTAACACCAAGTATCATCAAGATTGGGTAAAAAAATATTTGCTGGTATTTCGGAAACTCGTTATTTCTTAGAAGCTTGGCATCGCCTCTCAATTAAACTGCTTTTCCACAGTCTCTGCCTAGGGCTACTTGAAGAGGAATCAAACCGTTGAGACAAAACTGAGAAGTACTTTATTTAGTCAAGTTTCAAAGAGATTCTACAAACCATGTTGGATTTAGAGTTCCAAATTCATCTATCTATATAGGAGAGAACAGAGGGAAACCTAAAAATATAAACTGCTACTGTAAACGAACGCTTCAACCTAGAAGACCAAAATTTGGTGAGTCAAGTGGGATTTTTGTACCCATCATTACCACCAAGTATCCTCAAGATAGGGTGAAAAAATATTTGCTGGTGTTTCGGCAACTCGTTATTTCTTGGAAGCTTGGTAACCCCTTTCAATGAAAGTACTTTTCCACAGTCTCTGCTTAGGGCTACTTGAAGAGAAAACAAATCATAGAGACAAAACGGAGAACTCCTTTATTTTGTCAAGTTTCAAAGACTGACTACAAACCATGTTGGATTTATAGTTCCAAATTCATCTATCTATGTAGGAGAGAACAGAGGGAAACCTAAATAAAAAAACGACTACTGTAGACGAACGCTTCAACCTAAAAGAACACAATTTGGTGAGCCAAGTGGGATTTGTGTACTGATCATCACTACCACGTATCATCAAGATTGCATGAAAAAATATTTGCTGGTATTTCAGAAACTCGTTATTTCTTTGAAGCTTGGCAACCCCTCTCAATGAATGTGCTTTTCCCCAGTCGTTGCCTAGTGCTATTTGAAGAGGAAACAAACCATAGAGACAAAACTGAGAACATTTTTATTTTGTCAAGTTTCAAAGAGCTACTACAAACCATGTTGGATTTAGAGTTCCAAATTCATCTATCTATATAGGAGAGAACAGAGGGAAACCTAAAAATATAAACTGCTACTGTAAACGAACGCTTCAACCTAGAAGAACAAAATTTGGTGAGCCAAGTGGGATTTGTGTACCGATCATTAATTCCACGTATCATCAAGATTGGGTGAAAAAATATTTGCTGGTATTTCGGAAACTCGTTATTTCTTAGAAGCTGGGCAACCCCTCTCAATGAAAGTGTTTTTCCACAGTCTCTGATTAGGGCTACTTGAAGATGAAACAAACCATAGAGACAAAACAGAGAACTACTTTTTTTTTGTCAAGTTTCAAAGAGCGACTACAAACCATGTTGGATTTAGAGTTCCAAATTCATCTAACTATATAGGAGAGAACAGAGGGAAACCTAAAAATATAAACTGCTACTGTAAACGAACGCTTCAACGTAGAAGAACAAAATTTGGTGAGCCAAGTGGAATTTGTGTACTTGTAATTACCACCAAGTATCATCAACTTTGGGTGAAAAAATATTTGCCGGTATTTCGGAAACTCGTAGTTTCTTGGAAGCTTGGCAACCTCTTTCAATGAAAGTGCTTTTCCTCAGTCTCTTCTTAGGGCTACTTGAAGAGGAAACAACCATACAGAAAAAACTGAGTACTCCTTTATTTTGTCAAGTTTCAAAGAGCTACTACAAACCATGTTGGATTTAGAGTTCCAAATTCATCTATCTATATAGGAGAGAACAGAGGGAAACCTAAAAATATAAACTGCTACTGTAAACGAACGCTTCAAACTAGAAGACCAAAATTTGGTGAGTCAAGTGGGATTTTTGTACCGATCATTACCACCAAGTATCATCAAGATTGGGTGAAAAAATACTTGCTGGTATTTCGGAAACTCGTAATTTCTTGGAAGCTTGGCAACCTCTTTCAATGAAAGTGCTTTTCCACAGTCTCTGCTTAGGGATAATAGAAGAGGAAACAAACCATAGAGACAAAACTGAGAACTACTTTCTTTTTGTCAAGTTTCAAAGAGCGACTACAAACCATGTTGGATTTAGAGTTCCAAATTCATCTATCTATATAGGAGAGAACAGAGGGAAACCTAAATAAAAAAAACTACTTCTGTAGACGAACGCTTCAACCTAGAAGAACAAAATTTGGTGAGCCAAGTGGGATTTGTGTACTGATCATTACCACCAAGTATCATCAAGATTGGGTGAAAAAATATTTGCTGGTATTTCGGAAACTCCTTATTTCTTAGAAGCTTGGCAACCCCTCTCAATGACAGGGCTTTTCCACAGT
This sequence comes from Callospermophilus lateralis, assembly GCF_048772815.1. NCBI lineage: Eukaryota > Metazoa > Chordata > Mammalia > Rodentia > Sciuridae > Callospermophilus > Callospermophilus lateralis. The sequence goes on along the minus strand of NW_027513115.1, from coordinate 92,462 downwards.
CTGTGTCAGGGGACTTGAAGAGGAAACAAACCATAGAGAGAAAACTGAGAACTCCTTTATTTTGTCAAGTTTCAAAGAGCTACTACAAACCATGTTGGATTTAGAGTTCCAAATTCATCTATCTATGTAGAAGAGAACAGAGTGAAACGTAAATATAAAAACTGCTACTGTGAGATGAACGCTTCAACCTGGAAGAACAAAATTTGGAGAGCCAAGTGGGATTGGTGTGCTGATCATTACCCCCAAGTATCATCAAGATTGGGTGAAAAATATTTGCTGGTATTTCGGAAACTCGTTATTTCTTAGAAGCCTGGGATACCCTCTCAATGGACGTGCTTTTCCACAGTCTGTGCCTAGGGCTACTTGAAGAGGAAACAAACCATAGAGACAAAACTGAGAAGTATTTTATTTTGTCAAGTTTCAGAGAGCTACTGCGAACCATGTTGGATTTAGAGTTCCAAATTCATCTCTCTATATAGGATAGAACAGAGTGAAACCTAAAAATAAAAACTGCTACTGTAGACGAAAGATTCAACCTAGAAGAACAAAATTTGGTGAGCCAAGTGTGATTTGTGTAACTGTCATTATCACAAATTATCATCAAGATTGGGTGAAAAAATATTTGCTGATATTTCGGAAACTCGTAATTTCTTGGATGGCAACCCCTTTCAATGAAAGTTCTTTTCCACAGTTTCTGCTTAGGGCTACTTGAAGAGGAATCAAATCATAGACACAAAACTGAGAACTCGTTTATTTTGTCAAGTTTCAAAGAGCTACTACAAACCATGTTGGATTTAGATTTCCAAATTCATCTATCTATATAGAAGAAAACAGAGTTATAACTAAATATAAAAACTACTCATATAGACGAACGATTCAACCTAGAAGAACAAAATTTGGTGAGCCAAGTGAAACTGGTGTACTGATCATTACCCCTAAGTATCAACAAGATTGGGTGAAAAAATATTTGCTGGTATTTCGGAAACTCGTTATTTCTTAGAAGCTTGGCAACCCCTCTCAATGAAAGTGCTTTTCCACAGTCTGTGCCTAGGGCTACTTGAAGAGGAAACAAACCATAGAGACCAAACTGAGAACTCCTTTATTTTGTCAAGTTACAAAAGCTACTACAAACCAAGTTGGATTTAGAGTTCCAAATTCATCCATCTATATCGAAGAGAACACAGTGAAACCTAAAAATAAAAACTGCTACTGTAAACGAACGCTTCAACCTAGAAGAACAAAATTTGGTGAGTAAAGTGGGATTTGTGTACCGATCATTACCACCACGTATCATCAAGATTGGGTGAAAAAATATTTGCTGGTATTTCGGAAACTCGTTATTTCTTAGAAGCTTGGCAACCCCTTTCAATGAAAGTGCTTTTCCACAGTTAGTAACTAGGGCTATTTCAAGAGGAAAGAAACCATAGAGACAAAACTGAGAACTCCTTTATTTTGTCAAGTTTCAAAGAGCTACTACAAACCATGTTGGATTTAGTGTTCCAAATTAATCTATCTATATAGGAGAGAACAATGTGAAACCTAAAAATAAAAACTGCTACTATAAAAGAACGCTTCAACATAGAAGAACACAATTTGGGGAGCCAAGTGGCATTTGTGTACTGATCATTACCACCACGTATCATCAAGATTGGGTGAAAAAATATTTGCTGGTATTTCGGAAACTCGTTATTTTTTAGAAGCTTGGAAACCTCTCTCAATGAAAGTGCTTTTCCACAGTCTGTGCCTAGGGCTACTTGAATAGGAAACAAACCATAGAGACAAAAGTGAGAACTCCTTTATTTTGTCAAGTTTCAAAGAGCTTCTACAAACCATGTTGGATTTAGAGTTCCAAATTCATCTATCTATATAGGAGAGAACAGAGGGAAACCTAAATAAAAACTGCTACTGTAAACGAACGCTTCAACCTAGAAGAACAAAATTTGGTGAGTAAAGTGGGATTTGTGGACCGATCATTACCACCACGTATCATCAAGATTGGGTGAAAAATATTTGCTGGTATTTCGGAAACACGTAATTTCTTGGTAGCTTGGCAACCCCTTTTAATGAAAGTGCTTTTCCCACACTCTCTGCTTAGGGCTACTTGAAGAAAAAAAAAAACCATAGAGACAAAACTGATAACTACTTTTTTTGTCCAAGTTTCTAAGAGCTACTACAAACCATGTTGGATTTAGAGTTCCAAATTCATGTACCTATATAGGAGAGCAGAGGGAAACCTAAATATAAAACTTCTGCTGTAGACGAACGCTTCAACCTGGAAGAACAGAATTTGGTGAGTCACGTGGGATTTGTGTCCTGATCATTAACACCAAGTATCATCAAGATTGGGTAAAAAAATATTTGCTGGTATTTCGGAAACTCGTTATTTCTTAGAAGCTTGGCATCGCCTCTCAATTAAACTGCTTTTCCACAGTCTCTGCCTAGGGCTACTTGAAGAGGAAACAAACCGTTGAGACAAAACTGAGAAGTACTTTATTTAGTCAAGTTTCAAAGAGATTCTACAAACCATGTTGAATATAGAGTTCCAAATTCATCTATCTATATAGGAGAGAACAGAGGGAAACCTAAAAATATAAACTGCTACTGTAAACGAACGCTTCAACCTAGAAGACCAAAATTTGGTGAGTCAAGTGGGATTTTTGTACCCATCATTACCACCAAGTATCCTCAAGATAGGGTGAAAAAATATTTGCTGGTGTTTCGGCAACTCGTTATTTCTTGGAAGCTTGGTAACCCCTTTCAATGAAAGTACTTTTCCACAGTCTCTGCTTAGGGCTACTTGAAGAGAAAACAAATCATAGAGACAAAACGGAGAACTCCTTTATTTTGTCAAGTTTCAAAGACTGACTACAAACCATGTTGGATTTATAGTTCCAAATTCATCTATCTATGTAGGAGAGAACAGAGGGAAACCTAAATAAAAAAACGACTACTGTAGACGAACGCTTCAACCTAAAAGAACACAATTTGGTGAGCCAAGTGGGATTTGTGTACTGATCATCACTACCACGTATCATCAAGATTGCATGAAAAAATATTTGCTGGTATTTCAGAAACTCGTTATTTCTTTGAAGCTTGGCAACCCCTCTCAATGAATGTGCTTTTCCCCAGTCGTTGCCTAGTGCTATTTGAAGAGGAAACAAACCATAGAGACAAAACTGAGAACATTTTTATTTTGTCAAGTTTCAAAGAGCTACTACAAACCATGTTGGATTTAGAGTTCCAAATTCATCTATCTATCTAGGAGAGAACAGAGGGAAACCGAAATATAAAAACTGCTACTGTAAACGAACGCTTAAACCTAGTAGAGCAAAATTTGGTGAGCCAAGTGGGATTTGTGTACTTGTAATTACCACTAAGTATCATCAAGATTGGGTGAAAAAATATTTGCTAGTATTTCGGAAACTCGTTATATCTTAGCATCTTGGCAACCCCTCTCAATGAAAGTGCTTTTCCACAGTCTCTGCCTAGGGCTACTTGAATAGGAAACAAACCAGAGACAAAACGGAGAACTCCTTTATTTTGTCAAGTTTCAAAGAGCTACTAAAAACCATGTTGGATTTAGAGTTCCAAATTCATCTATCTATATAGGAGAGAACAGAGGGAAACCTAAAAATATAAACTGCTACTGTAAACGAACGCTTCAACCTAGAAGAACAAAATTTGGTGAGCCAAGTGGGATTTGTGTACCGATCATTAATTCCACGTATCATCAAGATTGGGTGAAAAAATATTTGCTGGTATTTCGGAAACTCATTATTTTCTTAGAAGCTGGGCAACCCCTCTCAATGAAAGTGTTTTTCCACAGTCTCTGATTAGGGGCTACTTGAAGATGAAACAAACCATAGAGACAAAACAGAGAACTACTTTATTTTGTCAAGTTTCAAGAAGCTACTACAAACCATGTTGGATTTAGAGTTCCAAATTCATCTATCTATATAAAAGAGAATAGAGGAAAACCTAAAAATATGAACTGCTACTGTAAACGAACGCTTCAAACTAGAAGAACAAAATTTGGTGATCCAAGTGGGATTTTTGTACTTGTAATTACCACCAAGTATCGTCATGATTGTGTGAAAAAATATTTGCTGGTATTTTGGAAACTCGTAATTTCTTGGAAGCTTGGCAACCCCTTTCAATGAAAGTGCTTTTAGACAGTCTCTGCTTAGGGCTACTTGAAGAGGAAACAAACCATAGAGACAAAACTGAGAACTACTTTATTTTGTCAAGTTTCAAAAAGCTACTCAAACCATGTTGGATTTAGAGTTCCAAATTCATCTATCTATATAGGAGAGAACAGAGTGAAACCTAAACATAAAAAATGCTACTGTAGAAGAACGCTTCAACCTAGAAGAAAAAAATTTGGTGAGCCTAGTGGGATTTGTGTACTTGTCATTACCACCAAGTATCATCAAGATTGGGTGTAAAAATATATGCTGGTATTTCGGAAACTCGTAATTTCTTGGAAGCTTGGCAAACCCATTGAATGAAAGTGCTTTTCCACAGTCTCTGCTTAGGGCTACTTGAAGAGGAAACAAATTATAGAGACACACCTGAAAACTACTTTATTTTGTCAAGTTTCAAATAGCTTCTGCAAACCATGTTGGATTTAGAGCTCCAAATTCATCTACCTACCTAGGAGAGAACAGAGGGAAACCTAAACATAAAAACTGCTACTGTAGACGAACGCTTCAACCTAGAAGAACACAATTTGGTGAGCCAAGTGGGTATTGTGTACTGATCATGACTACCAAGTATCATCAAGATTGGGGGAAAAATATTTGCTGGTATTTCAGAAATTCGTAATTTCTTGGAAGCTTGGCAAACCCTTTCAATGATAGTTCTTTTCCACAGTCTCTGCTTAGGACTACTTGAAGAGGAAACATATCATAGACACAAAACTGAGAATTCTTTTATTTTGTCAAGTTTCAAAGAGCTACTACAAACCATGTTGGACTTAGAATTCCAAATTCATCTATCTATATAGGTGAGAACAGAGGGAAACCTAAATATAAAAACAGCTACTGTAGATGAACGCTTCAACCTAGAAGAACAAAATTTGGTGAGCCAAGTGGGATTTGTGTACTGATCATTACCACCAAGTATCATCAAGTTTGGGTGAAAAAATATTTCCTGTTTTTTCAGAAATCGTTGTTTCTTAGAAGCTTGGCAACCCCTCTCAATGAAAGGCTTTTCCACAGTCTGTGCCTAGGGCTACTTGAACACGGAACAAACCATAGAGACAAAACTGAGAACTACATTATTTTGTCAAGTTTCAAAGAGCTACTAAAAAACATGTTGGAATTAGAGTTCCAAATTTATCTATCTATATAGGAGAGAACAGAGTAAAACCTAAATATAAAAACTGCTACTGTAGACGAACGCTTAAACCTAGAAGAACAGAATTTGGTGAGCAAGTGGGATTTGTGTCCTGATCATTACCAAGAAGTATCATCAAGATTGGGTGAAAAAATATTTGCTGGTATTTCGGAACTCGTTATTTCTTAGAAGCATGGCAACCCATCTCAATGAAATTGCTTTTCCATAGTCTGTGCCTAGGGCTACTTGAAGAAGAAGCAAATCATAGAGACAAAACTGAGAACTACTTTAATTTGTCAAGTTTCAAAGAGCTACTACAAACCATGTTGGATTTAGAGTTCCAAATTCATCTATCTATATAGGAGAAAACAGAGTGAAACCTAAATATAAAAACTGCTACTGTAGACGAACGCTTAAACCTAGAGAAACAAAATTTGGTGATCCAAGTGGGATTTGTGTATTGCTCATTACCACCAAGTATCATCAATATTGGGTGAAAAAATATTTGCTGCTATTTCGGAAAATCGTTATTTCTTAGAAGCCTCAACACCCCTCTCAATGAAAGTGCTTTTCCACAGTCTGTGTCTAGGGCTACATGAAGAGGAAACAAACCATAGAGACAAAACTGAGAACACCTTTATTTTGTCAAGTTTCAAAGAGCTACTACAAACCATGTTGGATTTAGAGTTCCAAATCATCTATCTATATAGGAGAGAACAAAGTGAAACCTAAAAATAAAAACGGCTACTGTAAACGAACGCTTCAACCTGAAAGAACAAAATTTGGTGAGCCAAGTGGGATTTGTGTACTTGTCATTACCACCACGTATCATCAAGATTGGGTGAAAAAATATTTGCTGGTATTTCGGAAACTCGTTATTTCTTGGAAGCTTGGCAACCCCTCTCAATGAAAGTGCTTTCCCCACAGTCTGTGCCTAGGGTACTTGAAGAGGAAACAAGCCATAGAGACAAAACTGAGAACTCCTTTATTTTGTCAAGTTTCAAAGTGCTACTACAAACCATGTTGGATTTAGAGTTCCAAATTCATCTATCAATATAGGAGAGAACAAAGGGAAACCTAAAAATAAAAACTGCTACTGTAAACTAACGCTTCAACCTAGAAGAACAAAATTTGGTGAGCCAAGTGGGATTTTTGTACCGATCATTACCACCACGTATCATCAAGATTGGGTGAAAAAATATTTGCTGGTATTTCAGAAACTCGAAATTTCTTGGAATCTGGGCAACCCCTTTCAATGAAACTGCTTTTCCACAGTCTCTTCTTAGGGATACTTTAAGAGGATACAAACCATAGAGAAAAAACTGAGAACTACTTTTTTTTCTCAAGTTTCAAAGAGCGACTACAAACCATGTTGGATTTAGAGTTCCAAATTCATCTATCTATATAGGAGAGAACAGAGGGAAACCTAAATATAACAACTGCTACTCTAAACTAACGCTTCAACCTAGAAGAACAAAATCTGGTGAGCCAAGTGGGATTTGTGTACCGATCATTACCACCACGTATCATCAATATTGGGTGAAAAAATATTTGCTGGTATTTCGGAAACTCGTTATTTCTTAGAAGTTTGGCAACCCCTCTCAATAAAAGTGCTTTTCTACAGTCTGTGCCTAGGTCTACTTGAAGAGGAAACAAACCATAGAGACAAAACTGAGAAATCCTTTATTTTGTCAAGTTTCAAAGAGCTACTAAAAACCATGTTGGATTTAGAGTTCCAAATTCATCTATCTATATAGGAGAGAACAGAGGGAAACCTAAAAATATAAACTGCTACTGTAAACGAACGCTTCAACCTAGAAGAACAAAATTTGGTGAGCCAAGTGGGATTTGTGTACCGATCATTAATTCCACGTATCATCAAGATTGGGTGAAAAAATATTTGCTGGTATTTCGGAAACTCGTTATTTCTTAGAAGCTGGGCAACCCCTCTCAATGAAAGTGCTTTTCCACAGTCTCTGATTAGGGCTACTTGAAGATGAAACAAAACATAGAGACAAAACAGAGAACTACTTTTTTTTGTCAAGTTTCAAAGAGCGACTACAAACCATGTTGCATTTAGAGTTCCAAATTCATCTATCTATATAGGAGAGAACAAAGTGAAACCTAAATATAAAAACGACTACTGTAGACGAACGCTTCAACCTAGATAACAAAATTTGGTGAGCCAAGTGGGATTTGTGTATTGATCATTACCACCAAGTATCATCAAGATTGGGTGAAAAAATATTTGCTGGTATTTCTGAAACTCGTTATTTCTTAGAAGCTTGGCAACCCCTCTCAATGCAAGTGCTTTTCCACAGTCTGTGCCTAGGGCTACTTGAAGAGTAAACAACCATAGAGACAAAACTGAGAACTCCTTTATTTTGTCAAGTTTCAAAGAGCTACTACAAACCATGTTGGATTTAGAGTTCCAAATTCATCTAACTATATAGGAGAGAACAGAGGGAAACCTAAAAATATAAACTGCTACTGTAAACGAACGCTTCAACGTAGAAGAACAAAATTTGGTGAGACAAGTGGAATTTGTGTACTTGTAATTACCACCAAGTATCATCAACTTTGTGTGAAAAAATATTTGCCGGTATTTCGGAAACTCGTAGTTTCTTGGAAGCCTGGCAACCTCTTTCAATGAAAGTGCTTTTCCTAAGTCTCTGCTTAGGGCTACTTGAAGAGGAAACAACCATACAGAAAAAACTGAGTACTCCTCTATTTTGTCAAGTTTCAAAGAGCTACTACAAACCATGTTGGATTTAGAGTTCCAAATTCATCTATCTATATAGGAGAGAACAGAGGGAAACCTAAAAATATAAACTGCTACTGTAAACGAACGCTTCAAACTAGAAGACCAAAATTTGGTGAGTCAAGTGGGATTTTTGTACCGATCATTACCACCAAGTATCATCAAGATTGGGTGAAAAAATACTTGCTGGTATTTCGGAAACTCGTAATTTCTTGGAAGCTTGGCAACCTCTTTCAATGAAAGTGCTTTTCCACAGTCTCTGCTTAGGGATAATAGAAGAGGAAACAAACCATAGAGACAAAACAGATAACTACTTTCTTTTTGTCAAGTTTCAAAGAGCGACTACAAACCATGTTGGATTTAGAGTTCCAAATTCATCTATCTATATAGGAGAGAACAGAGGGAAACCTAAATATATAAACTACTTCTGTAGACGAACGCTTCAACCTAGAAGAACAAAATTTGGTGAGTCAAGTGGGATTTCTGTACTGATCATTACCACCAAGTATCATCAAGATTGGGTGAAAAAATATTTGCTGGTATTTCGGAAACTCCTTATTTCTTAGAAGCTTGGCAACCCTCTCAATGACAGGGCTTTTCCACAGTCTGTGCCAGGGGACTTGAAGAGGAAACAAACCATAGAGACAAAACTGAGAACTCCTTTATTTTGTCAAGTTTCAAAGAGCTACTACAAACCATGTTGGATTTAGAGTTCGAAATTCATCTATCTACATAGAAGAGAACAGAGTGAAACCTAAACATAAAAACTGCTACTGTAGATGAACGCTTCAACCTCAAAGAACAGAATTTGGTGAGCCAAGTGGGATATGGGTCCTGATGATTACCACCACGTATCATCCCAATTGGGTGAAAAAAATATTTGCTGGTATTTCGAAAACTCGTTATTTCTTAGAAGCTTGGCAAACCGTCTCAATGAAAATGCATTTCCACCTTATCTGCAAAGGCTACTTGTAGAGGAAACAACCCATAGAGACAAAACTGAGAACTACTTTATTTTGTCAAGTTTCAAGAAGCTACTACAAACCATGTTGGATTTAGAGTTCCAAATTCATCTATCTATATAAAAGAGAATAGAGGAAAACCTAAAAATATAAACTGCTACTGTAAACGAACGCTTCAAACTAGAAGAACAAAATTTGGTGAGCCAAGTGGGATTTTTGTACTTGTAATTACCACCAAGTATCGTCATGATTGTGTGAAAAAATATTTGCTGGTATTTTGGAAACTCGTAATTTCTTGGAAGCTTGGCAACCCCTTTCAAAGAAAGTGCTTTTAGACAGTCTCTGCTTAGGGCTACTTGAAGAGGAAACAAACCATAGAGACAAAACTGAGAACTACTTTATTTTGTCAAGTTTCAAAAAGCTACTCAAACCTTGTTGGATTTAGAGTTCCAAATTCATCTATCTATATAGGAGAGAACAGAGTGAAACCTAAACATAAAAAATGCTACTGTAGAAGAACGCTTCAACCTAGAAGAAAAAAATTTGGTGAGCCTAGTGGGATTTGTGTACTTGTCATTACCACCAAGTATCATCAAGATTGGGTGTAAAAATATATGCTGGTATTTCGGAAACTCGTAATTTCTTGGAAGCTTGGCAAACCCATTGAATGAAAGTGCTTTTCCACAGTCTCTGCTTAGGGCTACTTGAAGAGGAAACAAATTATAGAGACACACCTGAAAACTACTTTATTTTGTCAAGTTTCAAATAGCTTCTGCAAACCATGTTGGATTTAGAGCTCCAAATTCATCTACCTACCTAGGAGAGAACAGAGGGAAACCTAAACATAAAAACTGCTACTGTAGACGAACGCTTCAACCTAGAAGAACACAATTTGGTGAACCAAGTGGGTATTGTGTACTGATCATGACTACCAAGTATCATCAAGATTGGGGAAAAATATTTGCTGGTATTTCAGAAATTCGTAATTTCTTGGAAGCTTGGCAAACCCTTTCAATGATAGTTCTTTTCCACAGTCTCTGCTTAGGGCTACTTGAAGAGGAAACATATCATAGACACAAAACTGAGAATTCTTTTATTTTGTCAAGTTTCAAAGAGCTACTACAAACCATGTTGGACTTAGAATTCCAAATTCATCTATCTATATAGGTGAGAACAGAGGGAAACCTAAATATAAAAACAGCTACTGTAGATGAACGCTTCAACCTAGAAGAACAAAATTTGGTGAGCCAAGTGGGATTTGTGTACTGATCATTACCACCAAGTATCATCAAGTTTGGGTGAAAAAATATTTCCTGTTTTTTCAGAAATCGTTGTTTCTTAGAAGCTTGGCAACCCCTCTCAATGAAAGGCTTTTCCACAGTCTGTGCCTAGGGCTACTTGAAGACGGAACAAACCATAGAGACAAAACTGAGAACTACATTATTTTGTCAAGTTTCAAAGAGCTACTAAAAAACATGTTGGAATTAGAGTTCCAAATTTATCTATCTATATAGGAGAGAACAGAGTAAAACCTAAATATAAAAACTGCTACTGTAGACGAACGCTTAAACCTAGAAGAACAGAATTTGGTGAGCAAGTGGGATTTGTGTCCTGATCATTACCAAGAAGTATCATCAAGATTGGGTGAAAAAATATTTGCTGGTATTTCGGAACTCGTTATTTCTTAGAAGCATGGCAACCCATCTCAATGAAATTGCTTTTCCATAGTCTGTGCCTAGGGCTACTTGAAGAGGAAGCAAATCATAGAGACAAAACTGAGAACTACTTTAATTTGTCAAGTTTCAAAGAGCTACTACAAACCATGTTGGATTTAGAGTTCCAAATTCATCTATTTATATAGGAGAAAACAGAGTGAAACCTAAACATAAAAACTGCTACTGTAGACGAACGCTTAAACCTAGAGAAACAAAATTTGGTGATCCAAGTGGGATTTGTGTATTGCTCATTACCACCAAGTATCATCAATATTGGGTGAAAAAATATTTGCTGCTATTTCGGAAAATCGTTATTTCTTAGAAGCCTCAACACCCCTCTCAATGAAAGTGCTTTTCCACAGTCTGTGTCTAGGGCTACATGAAGAGGAAACAAACCATAGAGACAAAACTGAGAACACCTTTATTTTGTCAAGTTTCAAAGAGCTACTACAAACCATGTTGGATTTAGAGTTCCAAATCATCTATCTATATAGGAGAGAACAAAGTGAAACCTAAAAATAAAAACGGCTACTGTAAACGAACGCTTCAACCTGAAAGAACAAAATTTGGTGAGCCAAGTGGGATTTGTGTACTTGTCATTACCACCACGTATCATCAACATTGGGTGAAAAAATATTTGCTGGTATTTCGGAAACTCGTTATTTCTTGGAAGCTTGGCAACCCCTCTCAATGAAAGTGCTTTCCCACAGTCTGTGCCTAGGGTACTTGAAGAGGAAACAAGCCATAGAGACAAAACTGAGAACTCCTTTATTTTGTCAAGTTTCAAAGTGCTACTACAAAACATGTTGGATTTAGAGTTCCAAATTCATCTATCAATATAGGAGAGAACAAAGGGAAACCTAAAAATAAAAACTGCTACTGTAAACTAACGCTTCAACCTAGAAGAACAAAATTTGGTGAGCCAAGTGGGATTTTTGTACCAATCATTACCACCACGTATCATCAAGATTGGGTGAAAAAATATTTGCTGGTATTTCAGAAACTCGAAATTTCTTGGAATCTGGGCAACCCCTTTCAATGAAACTGCTTTTCCACAGTCTCTTCTTAGGGATACTTTAAGAGGATACAAACCATAGAGAAAAAACTGAGAACTACTTTTTTTTGTCAAGTTTCAAAGAGCGACTACAAACCATGTTGGATTTAGAGTTCCAAATTCATCTATCTATATAGGAGAGAACAGAGGGAAACCTAAATATAACAACTGCTACTCTAAACTAACGCTTCAACCTAGAAGAACAAAATCTGGTGAGCCAAGTGGGATTTGTGTACCGATCATTACCACCACGTATCATCAATATTGGGTGAAAAAATATTTGCTGGTATTTCGGAAACTCGTTATTTCTTAGAAGTTTGGCAACCCCTCTCAATAAAAGTGCTTTTCTACAGTCTGTGCCTAGGTCTACTTGAAGAGGAAACAAACCATAGAGACAAAACTGAGAAATCCTTTATTTTGTCAAGTTTCAAAAAGCTACTACAAACCATGTTGGATTTAGAGTTCCAAATTCATTTATCTATATAAGAGAGAACAGAGTGAAACATAAAAACTGCTACTGTAGACGAACGCTTTCACCTATAAGAACAAAATTTGGTGAGCCAAGTGGGATTTGTATCCTGATCATTACCACCAAGTATCATCAAGATTGGGTGAAAAAATATTTGCTGGTATTTCGGAAAACAGTTATTCCTAGGAAGCTTGGCAACCCCTTTCAATGCAAGTGCTTTTCCACAGTCTGTTCCTAGGGCTATTGAAGAGGAAACAAACCAAATAGACAAAACTGAGAACTCCTTTATTTTGTCAAGTTTCAAAGAGCTACTACAAACCATGTTGGATTTAGAGTTCCAAATTCATCTATCTGTATAGGAGAGAACAGAGTGAAACCTAAAAATAAAAACTGCTACTGTAAATGAACGCTTCAACCTAGAAGAACAAACTTTTGTGAGTCAAGTGGGATTTGTGTACTTGTCATTTCCACCACGTATCATCAAGTTTGGGTGAAAAAAAATTTCTATTATTCGGAAACTCGTAATTTCTTGGAAGCTTGGCAAACCCTTTCAATGAAAGTGCTTTTCCACAGTCTCTGCTTAGGGCTGTTTGAAGAGGAAACAAACCATAGAGACAAAACTGAGAACCCCTTTATTTTGTCATGTTTCAAATACACACTACAAACCATGTTGGATTTAGAGTTCCATATTCATCTAATTATATAGGAGAGAACAGAGGGAAACCTGAATATAAAAACTGCTACTGTAGACGAACGCTTTCACCTATAAGAACAAAATTTGGTGAGCCAAGTGGGATTTGTGTCCTGATCATTACCACCATGTATCATCAAGATTGCGTGAAAAAATATATGCTGGTATTTGGGAAACTAGTTATTTCTTAGAAGCATTTCAACCCCTCTCAATGAAAGTGCTTTTTCACAGTCTGTGCCTAGGGCTTCTTGAAAAAAAATCAAACCATAGAGACAAAACTGAGAACTCCTTTATTTTTTCAAGTTTCAAAGAGCTACTACAAACCATGTTGGATTTAGATTTCCAAATTCAACTAATTATATAGGAGAAAACAGAGGGAAATCTAAATATAAAAACTGCTACTGTAGACGGAAGCTTCAACCTAGAAGAACAAAATTTGGTGAGCCAAGTGGGATTTGTGTCCTGATCATTACCACCATGTATCATCAAGATTGGGTGAAAAAATATTTGCTGGTATTTCGGAAACTCGTTATTTCTTAGAAGCCTGGCAACCCCTCTCAATGAAGGTGCTTTTCCACAGTCTGTGCCTAGGGATACTTGAAGAGGAAACAATCCAGAGAGACAAAACTGAGAAGTACTTTATTTTGTAAAGTTTCAAATAACTACTTCAAACCATGTTGGATTTAGAGTTCCAAATTCATCTATCTATATAGGAGAGAACAGAGTGAAACCTATAAATAAAAACTTCAACTGAAAACGAACGCTTCAACCTAGAAGAACAAAATGTGGTGAGCCATGTGGGATTTGTGTACTTGTCATTAGCACCACGTATCATCAATATTGGGTGAAAAAATATTTGCTGGTAGTTCGGAAACTCGTAATTTCTTTGAAGCTTGGCAAACCCTTTTAATGAAAGTGCTTTTCCACAGTCTCTGCTTAGGGCTACTTTAAGAAAAAACAATCCATAGAGACAAAACTGAGAACTACTTTTTTTGTCAAGTTTCAAAGAGCTACTACAAACCATGTTGGATTTAGAGTTCCAAATTCATCGATCTATATAGGAGAGAACAGAGTGAAACCTAAAAATATAAACTGCTAGTGTAAACGAACGCTTCAACCTAGAAGAACAAAATTTGGTGAGTCAAGTGGGACTTGTGTACTTGTCATTACCACCATGTATCATCCAGATTGGGTGAAAAAATATTTGCTGGTATTTAGGAAACTCGAAATTTCTTGGAAGCTTGGCAACCCCATTCAATGAAAGTGCTTTTCCACAGTCTCTGCTTAGGGCTACTTGAAGAGGAAACAAACCACAGAGACAAAACTGAGAACTCCTTTTTTTGTCAAGTTTCAAAGAGCTACTCCAAACCATGTTGGATTTAGAGTTCCAAATTCATCTATCTATATAGGAGAGAAAAGAGGGAAACCTAAAAATATAAACTGCTACTGTAAACGAATCCTTCAACATAGAAGACCAAAATTTGGTGAGTCAAGTGGGATTTGTGTACCAATCATTACTACCAAGTATCAAAAACATTGGCTGAAAAAATATTTGCTGGTATTTCGGAAACTCGTTATTTCTTAGAAGCTTGGCAACCCCTTTCAATGAAAGTGCTTTTCCACAGTCTGTGCTTCGGGCTACTGTAATAGGAAACAAACCATAGAGACAAAAGTGAGAACTCCTTTATTTTGTCAAGTTTCAAAGAGCGACTACAAACCATGTTGGATTTAGAGTTCCAAATTCATCTATCTATATAGGAGAGAACAGAGGGAAACCTAAAAATAAAAACTGCTACTGTAAACGAAAGCTTCAACCTAGAAGAACAAAACTTGGTGAGCCAAGTGGGATTTGTGTTCCGATCATTACCACCACGTATCATCAAGATTGGGTGAAAAAATATTTGCTTGTATATCGGAACTCGTTATTTCTTGGAAGCTTGGCAACCCCTTTCAATAAAGTGCTTTTCCATAGTCTCTCCTTAGGGCTACTTGAAGAGGAAACAAATTATAGAGACAAAACTGAGAATTCCTTTATTTTGTCAAGTTTCAAAGAGCTACTACAAACCATGTTGGATTTAGACTTTCAAATTCATCAATCTATATAGGATAGAACAGAGGGAAACCTAAAAATATAAACTGCTACTGTAAAAGAATGCTTCAACCTAGAAGAACAAAATTTGGTGAGTCAAGTGGGATTTGTGTACCGATCATTACCACCAAGTATCATCAAGATTGGGTGAAAAAATATTTGCTGGTGTTTCGGAAACTCGTTATTTCTTAGAAGCTTGGCAACCCCTTTCAATGAATGTGCTTTTCCACAGTCTGAACCTTGGACTACTTGAATAGGAAACAAACCATAGAGACAAAAGTGAGAACTCCTTTATTTTGTCAAGTTTCAAAGAGCTACTACAAACCATGTTGGATTTAGAGTTCCAAATTCATCTATCTGTATAGGAGAGAATAGAGTGAAACCTAAATATAAAAACTGCTACTCTAGACGAACGCTTCAACCTAGAAGAACAAAATTTGGTGAGACAAGTTTGATTTGTGTACTGATCATTACCACCAAGTATCATCAAGATTGGGTGAAAAAATATTTGCTGGTATTTAAGAAACTCGTAATTTCTTGGAAGCTTGGAAATCCCTTTCAATGAAAGTGCTTTTCCACAGTATCTGATTAGGGCTACTTGAAGACTATACAAACCATAGAGACAAAACTGAGAACTACTTTGTATTGTCAACTTTCAAAGAGCTACTACAAACCATGTTGGATTTCGAGGTCCAAATTCATCTATCTACGTAGGAGAGAACAGAGGGAAACCTAAATATAAATACTGCTACTGTAGACGAACGCTTCAACCTAGAAGAACAAAATTTGGTGAGCCAAGTGGGATTTGTGTACTGTTCATTACCACAAAGTATCATCAAGATTGGGTGAAAAAATATATGCTGATATTTCGGAAACTCGTTATTTCTTAGAAGCTTGGCAACCCCTCGCAATAAAAGTGCTTTTAGACAGTCTTTGCCTAGGGCTATTTTAGGAGGAAACGAATCATAGAGACAAAACTGAGAACTCCTTTATTTTGTCAAGTTTCAAAGAGCTAGTACAAACCATGCTGGATTTAGAGTTTCAAATTCAGCTATCTATATAGGAGAGAACAGAGGAAAACCTAAAAATAAAAACTGCTACTGTAAACAAACGCTTCAACCTAGAAGGCAAAATTTGGTGAGCCAAGTGGGATTTGTGTACTGATCATTACCACCAAGTATCATCAAGATTGGGTGAAAAAATATTTGCTGGTATTTCGGAAACTCGTAATCTTGGAAGCTTGGCAACCACTTTCAATGAAAGTGCTTTACCACAGTCTCGGCTTAGGGCTACTTGAAGAGGAAACAAACCATAGAGACAAAACTGAAAACTTCTTTTTTTGGTCAAGTTTCAAAGAGCTACTACAAACCATGTTGGATTTAGAGTTTTAAATTCATCTATCTATATAAGAGATAACAGAGGGAAACCGAAATATAGAAACTGCTACTGTAGACGAACGCTTCAACCTAGAAGAACAAAATTTGGTGAGGGAAATGGGATTTGTGTACTTGTCATTACCACCACGTATCATCAAGATTGGGTGTAAAATTATTTGCTGGTATTTAAGAAACTCGCAATTTCTTGGAAGCTTGGAAATCCCTTTCAATGAAAGTGCTTTTCCACAGTCTCTGCTTAGGGCTACTTGAAGACTATACAAACCATAGAGACAAAACTGAGAACTCCTTTATTTTGTCAACTTTCAAAGAGCTATTACAAACCATGTTGGATTTAGAGTTCCAAATTCATCTATCTATATAGGAAAGAACAGAGTGAAACCTAAATATAAAAACTGCTACTGTAGAAGAACGCTTCAACCGAGAAGAACAAAATTTGGTAAGCCAAGTGGGATTTGTGTACTGATCATTACCACCAAGTATCGTCAAGATTGGGTGAAAAAATATTTGCTGGTATTTCGGGAACCCGTTATTTCTTAGAAGCTGCAATCCCTCTCAATGGATGGGCTTTTCCACAGGCAGTGCCTAGGGCTGCTTGGATAGTAAACAAACCATAGAGACAAAACTGAGAACTCCTTTATTTTTTCAAGTTTCAAAGAGCTACTACATACCATGTTGGATTTAGAGTTCCAAATTCATCTATCTATATAGGAGAGAACAGAGAAAACCTACATATAAAAACTTCTACTGTAGACGAACGCTTCAACCTAGAAGAACACAATTTGGTGAGCCAAGTGGGAATTGTGTACTGATCATTACCACCAAGTATCATCAGGATTGGGTGAAAAATATTTTCTGGTTTTTCGGAAACTCGTAATTTCTTGGAAGCTTGGCAACCCCTTTCAATGAAAGTGCTTTCCCACAGTCTCTGCTTATGGCTACTTGAATAAGAAACAAATAATAGAGACAAAACTGAGAACTCTTTTATTTTGTCAAGTTTCAAAGAGTACTACAAACCATGTTGGACTTAGAGTTCCAAATTCATCTATCTATATAGGAGAGAACAGAGGAAACCTACATATAAAAACTGCTACTGTAGACGAACGCTTCAACCCAGAAGAACAAAATTTTGTGAGCCCAGTGGGATTTGTGTACTGATCATTACCACCAAGTATCATCAAGATTGGGGGAAAAATATTTCCTGGTATTTCGGAAACTTGTTATTTCTTAGAAGCTTGGCAACCCCTTTCAATGAATTTGCTTTTCCAGAGTCTGTGCCTAGGGCTATTGAAAAGGAAACAAACCATCAAGATTGGGTGAAAAAATATTTGCTGGTATTTAAGAAACTCATAATTTCTTGGAAGCTTGGAAATCCCTTTCAATAAAAGTGCTTTTCCAAAGTATCTGATTAGGGCTACTTGAAGACTATACAAACCATAGAGACAAAACTGAGAACTACTTTGTATTGTCAAGTTTCAAAGAGCTACTACAATCGATGTTGGATTTAGAGTTCCAAATTCATCTATCTATATAGGAGAGAACAGAGGGAAACCTAAATATAAATACTGCTACTGTAGACGAACGCTTCAACCTAGAAGAACAAAATTTGGTGAGCCAAGTGGGATTTGTGTACTGTTCATTACCACAAAGTATCATCAAGATTGGGTGAAAAAATATTTGCTGATATTTCGGAAACTCGTTATTTCTTAGAAGCTTGGCAACCCCTCCCAATAAAAGTGCTTTTAGACAGTCTTTGCCTAGGGCTACTTGAAGAGGAAACAAATCATAGAGACAAAACTGAGAACTCCTTTATTTTGTCAAGTTTCAAAGAGCTAGTACAAACCATGTTGGATTTAGTGTTTCAAATTCATCTATCAATATAGGAGAGAACAGAGGAAAACCTACATATAAAAACTGCTACTGTAGATGAACGCTTCAACCTAGAAGACCACAATTTGGTGAGCCAAGTGGGATTTGTGTACTGATCATTACCACCAAGTATCATCAAGATTGGGTGAAAAAATATTTGCTGGTATTTCGGAAACTCGTAATTTCTTGGAAGCTTGGCAACCCATTTCAAAGAAAGTGCTTTTAAATATCTGTGCCTAGGGCGACTTGAAGAGAAAACAAACCATAGAGACAAAACTGAAAACTACTTTATTTTGTCAAATTCCAAAGAGTTACTACAAACCATGTTGGATTTAGTGTTCCAAATTCATCTATCTATATAAGAGAGAACAGAGTGAAACCTACATATAAAAACTGCTACTGTAGACGAACGCTTCAAACTAGAAGAACAAAATTTGGTGAGCCAAGTGGGATTTTTGTACTTGTCTTTACCAACACGTATCATCAAGACTGGGTGAAAAAACTATTGCTGGTATTTCGGAAAATCATTATTTCTTGGAAGTTCGGCAACCCCTCTCAATGAAAGTGCTTTCCACAGTCTGTGCCTAGGGCTACTTGAAGAGGAAACAAACCATAGAGACAAAACTGAGAACTCCTTTATTTTGTCAAGTTTCAAAGAGCTACTACAAACCATGTTGGATTTAGAGTTCCAAATTCATCTATCTATATAGGAGAGAACAGAGGGAAACCTAAATATAAAAACTGCTACTCTAAAGGAACGCTTCAACCTAGAAGAACAAAATTTGGTGAGCCAAGTGGGATTTTTGTACTTGTCATTAACACCAAGTATCATCAAGATTGGGTAAAAAAATATTTGCTGGTATTTCGGAAATTAGTTATTTTTTAGAAGCTTGGCAACCCCTCTCAATGAAAGTACTTTTCCACAGTCTGTGCCTAGGGCTAGTTGAAGAGGAAACAAACCATAGAGACAAAACTGAGAACTACTTTTTTTTGTCAAGTTTCAAAGAGCGACTACAAACCATGTTGGATATAGAGTTCGAAATTCATCTATCTATATAGGAGAGAACAGAGGGAAACCTAAATATAAAAACGACTACTGTAGACGAAAGCTTCAACCTAGATAACAAAATTTGGTGAGCCAAGTGGGATTTTTGTACTTGAGTTAACACCAAGTATCATCAGATTGGGTAAAAAAATATTTGCTGGTATGGCTGAAACTCGTAATTTCTTGGAAGCTTGGCAACCCATTTCAAACAAAGTGTTTTTCCACAGTCTCTGCTTAGGGCTACTTGAAGAGGAAACAAATTATAGAGACAAACCTGAGAACTCCTTTATTTTGTCAACTTTCAAATAGCTACTACAAACCATGTTGGATTAAGAGTTCCAAATCCATCTATCTACATAGGAGAGAACAGAGTGAAACCTAAACTTAAAAACTGCTACTGTAGACGAACGCTTCAACCTAGAAAACAAAATTTGATGAGCCAAGTGGGATTTGTGTACTTGTCATTACCACCACGTATCATCAAGATTGGGTGAAAAATATTTGCTGGTATTTCGGAAACTCGTTATTTCTTAGAAGCTTGGTAACCCCTCTCAATGAAAATGCTTTTCCACTCTCTGCCTAGGGATACTTGAAGAGGAAACACACCATAGAGACAAAACGGAGAACTCCTTTATTTTGTCAAGTTTCAAAGAGGTACTACAAACCATGTTGGATTTAGAGGTTCAAATTCATCAATCTATATAGGAGAGAACAGAGGGAACCCTAAAAATCTAAACTGCTACTGTAAACGAACGCTTTAACCTTGAAGGACCAAAGTTGGTGAGCCAAGTGGGATTTTTGTACCGATCATTACCACCAAGTATCATCAAGATTGGGTGAAAAAACTATTTGCTGGTATTTCGGAAACTCGTTATTTCTTAGAAGCTTGGCAACACCTCTAATGAAAGTGCTTTTCCACAGTCTATGCCTAGGGCTACTTGAAGAGGATACAAACCGTAGAGACAAAACTGAGAACTCCTTTATTTAGTCATGACTCAAAGAGCTACTACAAACCATGTTGGATTTAGAGTTCCAAATTCATCTATCTGTATAGGAGAGAATAGAGTGAAACCTAAATATAAAAACTGCTACTCTAGACGAACGCTTCAACCTAGAAGAACAAAATTTGGTGAGTCAAGTTTGATTTGTGTACTGATCATTACCACCAAGTATCATCAAGATTGGGTGAAAAAATATTTGCTGGTATTTAAGAAACTCGTAATTTCTTGGAAGCTTGGAAATCCCTTTCAATGAAAGTGCTTTTCCACAGTCTCTGCTTAGGGCTACTTGAAGACTATACAAACCATAGAGACAAAACTGAGAACTACTTTGTATTGACAAGTTTCAAAGAGCTACTACAAACCATGTTGGATTTAGAGTTCAAAATTTATCTATATATATAGGAGAGAACAGAGGGAAACTTAAATATAAATACTGCTACTGTAGAAGAACGCTTCAACCTAGAAGAACAAAATTTGGTGAGCCAAGTGGGATTTGTGTAATGTTCATTAACACAAAGTATCATCAAGATTGGGTGAAAAATTATTTGCTGGTATTTCGGAAACTCGTTATTTCTTAGAAGCTTGGCAATCCCTCGCTATAAAAGTGCTTTCAGACAGTCTGTGCCTAGGGCTACTTGAAGAGGAAACAAACCATAGAGAAAAAACTGAGAACTCCTTTATTTAGTCATGACTCAAAGAGCTACTACAAACCATGTTGGATTTAGAGTTCCAAATTCATCTATCTGTATAGGAGAGAATAGAGTGAAACCTAAATATAAAAACTGCTACTCTAGACGAACGCTTCAACCTAGAAGAACAAAATTTGGTGAGTCAAGTTTGATTTGTGTACTGATCATTACCACCAAGTATCATCAAGATTGGGTGAAAAAATATTTGCTGGTATTTAAGAAACTCGTAATTTCTTGGAAGCTTGGAAATCCCTTTCAATGAAAGTGCTTTTCCACAGTATCTGATTAGGGCTACTTGAAGACTATACAAACCATAGAGACAAAACTGAGAACTACTTTGTATTGTCAACTTTCAAAGAGCTACTACAAACCATGTTGGATTTCGAGGTCCAAATTCATCTATCTATATAGGAGAGAACAGAGGGAAACCTAAATATAAATACTGCTACTGTAGACGAACGCTTCAACCTAGAAGAACAAAATTTGGTGAGCCAAGTGGGATTTGTGTACTGTTCATTACCACAAAGTATCATCAAGATTGGGTGAAAAAATATTTGCTGATATTTCGGAAACTCGTTATTTCTTAGAAGCTTGGCAACCCCTCGCAATAAAAGTGCTTTTAGACAGTCTTTGCCTAGGGCTATTTTAGGAGGAAACGAATCATAGAGACAAAACTGAGAACTCCTTTATTTTGTCAAGTTTCAAAGAGCTAGTACAAACCATGCTGGATTTAGAGTTTCAAATTCAGCTATCTATATAGGAGAGAACAGAGGAAAACCTACATATAAAAACTGCTACTGTGGACGAACGCTTCAACCTAGAAGAACACAATTTGGTGAGCCAAGTGGGATTTGTGTACTGATCATTACCAGCAAGTATCATCAAGATTGGGTGAAAAAATATTTGCTGGTATTTCAGAAACTCGTAATTTCTTGGAAGCTTGGCAACGCCTTTCAATGAAAGTGCTTTACCACAGTCTCTGCTTAGGGCTACTTGAAGAGGAAACAAACCATAGAGACAAAACTGAAAACTTCTTTTTTTGGTCAAGTTTCAAAGAGCTACTACAAACCATGTTGGATTTAGAGTTCTAAATTCATCTATCTATATAAGAGATAACAGAGGGAAACCGAAATATAGAAACTGCTACTGTAGACGAACGCTTCAACCTAGAAGAACAAAATTTGGTGAGGGAAATGGGATTTGTGTACTTGTCATTACCACCACGTATCATCAAGATTGGGTGTAAAATTATTTGCTGGTATTTAAGAAACTCGCAATTTCTTGGAAGCTTGGAAATCCCTTTCAATGAAAGTGCTTTTCCACAGTCTCTGCTTAGGGCTACTTGAAGACTATACAAACCATAGAGACAAAACTGAGAACTCCTTTATTTTGTCAACTTTCAAAGAGCTATTACAAACCATGTTGGATTTAGAGTTCCAAATTCATCTATCTATATAGGAGAGAACAGAGGAAACCTACATATAAAAACTGCTACTGTAGACGAACGCTTCAACCCAGAAGAACAAAATTTTGTGAGCCCAGTGGGATTTGTGTACTGATCATTACCACCAAGTATCATCAGGATTGGGGGAAAAATATTTGCTGGTATTTCGGAAACTTGTTATTTCTTAGAAGCTTGGCAACCACTCTCAATGAATTTGCTTTTCCAGAGTCTGCGCCTAGGGCTAATTGAAGAGGAAACAAACGATAGAGACAAACTTGAGAACTACTTCTTTTTTGTCAAGATTCAAAGAGCGACTACAAACCATGTTGGATTTAGAGTTCCAAATTCATCTGTCTATATACTAGAGAACAGAGGGAAACCTAAATATAAAAACGAATACTGTAGACGAACGCTTCAACCTAGAAGAACAAAATTTGGTGAGCCAAGTGGTATTTGTGTACTGATCATTACCACCATGTATCATCAAGATTGGGTGAAAAAATATTTGCTGTTATTTCTGAAACTCGTCATTTCATAGAAGCTTGGCAACCCCTCTCAATGAAAGTGCTTTTCCACAGTCTGTGCCTAGGCCAATTGAAGAGGAAACAAACCAGAGAGACACAACTGAAAACTCCTTTATTTTGTCAAGTTTCAAAGAGCTACTAGAATCAATGTTGGATTTAGAGTTCCAAATTCATCTATCAATATAGGAGAGAACATAGGGAAACCTAAAATAAAAACTGCTTCTGTAAACGAATGCTTCAATCTAGAAGAACAAAATTTGGTGGGCCAAGTGGGATTTGTGTACTTGTCATTACCACCACCTATCATCAAGATTGTGTGAAAAAATATTTGCTGTTATTTCGGAAACTTGTAATTTCTTGGAAGCTTGGCAACCCCTCTCAATCAAAGTGCTTATCCACAGTCTGTGCGTAAGGCCACTTGAAGAGGAAACAAACCATAGGGACAAAACTGAGAACTCCTTTATTTTGTCAAGTTTAAAAAAGCTACTACAAACCATGTTGGGTTTAGAGTTCCAAATTCAACTATCTATATAGAAGAGAACAGAGTGAAACCTAAATATAAAAACAGCTACTGTAGATGAACGCTTCAACCTAGAAGAACTAAATTTGGTGAGCCTAGTGGGATTTGTGTACTGATCATTACCACCAAGTATCATCAAGTTTGGGTGAAAAAATATTTCCTGTTTTTTCAGAAACTCCTTATTTCTTAGAAGCTTGGCAACCCCTCTCAATGAAAGTGCTTTTCCACAGTATGTGCCTAGGGCTACTTGAAGACGGAACAAACCATAGAGACAAAACTGAGAACTACTTTAATTTGTCAAGTTTCAAAGAGCTACTACAAACCATGTTGGATTTAGAGTTCCAAATTCATCTATCTATATAGGAGAGAAGAGAGTGAAACCTGAAAATATAAACTGCTACTGTAAACGAACGCTTCAACCTAGAAGAAGAAAATTTAGTGAGCCCAAGTGGGATTTGTGTACTTGTCATTACCAAGAAGTATCATCAAGTTTGGGTGAAAAAATATTTTCCGGTATTTCGGAAACGCGTAATTTCTTGGAAGATTGGCAACCCCTTTCAATGAAAGTGCTTTTCCACAGTCATTGCTTAGGGCTACTTGAAGAGGAAACAAACGATAGAGACAAAACTGAGAGCTACTTTATTTTCTCAAGTTTTCAAAGAGCTACTAGAAACCATGTTGGATTTTGAGTTCCAAATTCATCCATCTATATAGGAGAGAACAGAGGGAAACCTAAAAATAAAAACTGCTACTGTAAACGAACACTTCAACATAGAAAGACAAAACTTGGAGAGCCAAGTGGGATTTGTGTACCGATCATTACCACCACGTATCATCAAGATTGGGTGAAACAATATTTGCTGGTATTTCGGAAACTCGTTATTTCTTAGAAGCTTGGAAACCCCTCTCAATGAAAGTGCTTTTCCACAGTCTGTGCCTAGGGCTACGTGAAGAGGATACAAACCATACGGACAAAACTGAGAACTACTTTTTTTGTCAAGTTTCAAAGAGCTACTATAAACCATGTTGGATTTAGAGTTCCAAATTCATCTATCTATATAGGAGAGAACAGAGGGAAACCTAAGTATAAAAACTGCTACTGTAGACGAACGCTTCAACCTCGAAGAACAAAATTTGGTGACCCAAGTGGGATTTCTGTAGTGATCATTCCCACCAAGTATCATCAAGATTGGGTGAAAAAATATTTGCTGGTATTTCAGAAACTCGTTTTTTCTTAGAAGCTTGGCAACCACTCTCAATGAAAGTGCTTCTCCAAGTCTGTGCCTAGGGCTATTGAAGAGGAAAAAAACCATAGAGACAAAACTGCAAACTCCTTTATTTTGTCACGTCAAAGAGCTACTACAAACCATGTTGGATTTAGAGTTCCAAATTCATCTATATATAAAGGAGAGAAGAGAGTGAAACCTAAATATAAAAATGACTACTGTAGACCAACGCTTCAACCTAGAAGAACAAAATTTGGTGAGCCAAGTGGGATTTGTGTACTTTTCATTAGCACCACGTATCATCCAGATTCGGTGAAAAAATATTTGCTGGTATTTCGGAAACTCGTAATTTCTTGGAAGCTTTCAATGAAAGTGCTTTTCCACAGTCTCTGCTTAGGGCTACTTGAAGAGGAAACGAACCATAGAGACAAAACTGAGAACTCCTTTATGTTGTTAAATTTCAAAGAGCTACTATAAACCATGTTGGATTTAGAGTTCCAAATTCATCTACCTATATAGGAGAGAACAGAGGGAAACCTAAATATATAAATGACTACTGTAGACCAACGCTTCAACCTAGAAGAACAAAATTTGGTGAGCCAAGTGGGATTTGTGTAGTGATCATTCCCACCAAGTATCATCAAGATTGGGTGAAAAAATATTTGCTGGTATTTCAGAAACTCGTTATTTCTTAGAAGCTTGTAACCTCTCTCAAAGAAAGTGCTTCTCCAAGTCTGTGCCTAGGGCTATTGAAGAGGAAACGAACCATAGAGACAAAACTGAGAACTACTTTATTTTATCAAGTTTCAAAGAGCGACTATAAACCATGTTGGATTTAGAGTTCCAAATTCAACTATCTATATAGGAGAGAACAGAGTGAAACCTAAATATAAAAACTGCTACTGTAGACGAACGCTTAATCCTAGAAGAACAAAATTTGGTGAGCCAAGTGGGATTTGTTTACTTGTCATTACCACCAAGTATCATCAGGATTGGGTGAAAAAATATATGCTGTTATTCGGAAACTCGTAATTTCTTGGAAGCTTGGCAACCCGTTTCAATGAAAGGGCTTTTCCACAGTCTCTGCTTAGGGCTAATTGAAGAGGAAACAAATTATAGAGAAATACCTGAGAACTCCTTTATTTTTTCAAGTTTCAAAGAGCTACTAGAAACCATGTTGGCTTTAGAGTTCCAAATTCATCTATCTACATAGGAGAGAACAGAGTGAAACCTAAACATAAAAACTGCTACTGTAGATGAACGCTTCAACCTAGAAGACAAAAATTTGTTGAGCCAAGTGGGATATGTGTACTGATCATTACCACCACGTATCATCCACATTGGGTGAAAAAATATTTGCTGGTATTTCGGAAACTCGTAATTTCTTGGAAGCTTGGCAACCCCTTTCAATGAAAATGTTTTTCCACAGTCTCTGCTTAGGGCTACTTGAATAGGAAACGAACCATGAAGACAAAACTGAGAACTCCTTTATTTTGTCAAATTTCAAAGAGCTACTACAAACCATGTTGGATTTAGAGTTCCAAATTCATCTATCTATATAGGAGAGAACAGAAGGAAACTGAAAAATAAAAACTGCTCCTGTAAACGAAAGCTTCAACCTAGAAGAACAAAATGTGGTGAGCCTAGTGGGATTTGTGTACTTATGATTAGCACCACGTATCATCCAGATTTGGTGAAAAAATATTTGCTGGTATTTCGGAAACTCGTAATATCTTGGAAGGTTGGCAACCCCTTTCAATGAAATTGCTTCTCCAAAGTCTGTGCCTAGGGCTATTGAAGAGGAAAAAAATCATAGAGACAAAACTGGGAACTCCTTTATTTTGTCACGCTTCAAAGAGCTACTACAAACCATGTTGGATTTAGAGTTCCAAAATCATCTATCTATATAGGAGAGAACAGAGGGAAACCTAAGTATAAAAACTTCTACTGTAGACGAACGCTTCAACCTAGAAGAACAAAATTTGGTGACTCAAGTGGGATTTGTGTACTGATCATTACTACCAAGTATCATCAAGATTGGGTAAAAAAAATATTTGCTGGTATTTCGGAAACTCGTTATTTCATAGAAGTTTGGCAACACCTCTCAATGAAAATGCTTTTCCACAGTCTCTGCATAGGGCTACTTGAAGAGGAAACAATCCATAGAGACAAAGCTGCGAACTAATTTTTGTCAAATTTCAACGTGCTACTACAAACCATGTTGTATTTAGAGTTCCAAATTAATCTATGTATATAGAGAGAACAGAGGGAAACCTAAAAATAAAAACTGCCACTGTAAACGAACGCTTAATCCTAGAAGAACAAAATTTGGTGAGCCAAGTGGGATTTGTGTACCGATCATTAATTCCACGTATCATCAAGATAGGGTGAAAAAATATTTGCTGGTATTTCGAAAACTCGTAATTCCTTCGAAGCTTGGCAACCCCTCTCAATGAAAGTGGTTTTCCACAGTCTGTGCTTAGCGCTACTTGAAGAGGAAACAAATTATAGAGACAAAATTGAGAACTCCTTTATTTTTTCAAGTTTCAAAGAGCTACTACAAACCATGTAGGATTTAGAGTTCCAAATTCATATATCTACATAGGAGAGAACAGAGTGAAACCTAAACATAAAAACTACTACTGTAGACGAACGCCTCAACCTAGAAGAACAAAATGTGGTGAGCTAAGTGGGATTTGTGTACTGATCGTTACCACCAAGTATCATCAAGATTGGGAAAAAATATTTGCTGTTATTTGGGAAACTCGTAATTTCTTGGAAGCTTGGCAACCCCTCTCAATGAAAGTGCTTTTCCACAGTCTGTGCATACTGCTACTTGAATATTAAACAAACCATAAACACAAAACTGAGAACCCCGTTATTTTGCCAAGTTTCCAAGAGCTACTACAAACCATGTTGGATTTAGAGTTCCAAATTCATCTATCTATATAGGAGAGAACAGAGGGAAACCTAAAAATATAAACTGCTACTGTAAACGAACGCTTCAACCTAGAAGAACAAAATTTGGTGAGCCAAGTGGGATTTGTCTACCGATCATTACCACCATGTATCATCAAGATTGGGTGAAAAAATATTTGATGGTATTTCGGAAACTCGTTATTTCTTAGAAGCTTGGCAACCCATTTCAATGAATGTGCTTTTCCAAAGTCTATGCTTAGGGCTACTTGAAGAGGAAACAAACCATAGAGACAAAACTGAGAACTACTTTTTGTCAAGTTTCAAAGAGCTAGTACAAACCATGTTGGATTTAGAGTTCCAAATTCAGCTATCGATATAGGAGAGAACAGAGGGAAACCTAAAAATATAAACTGCTACTTTAAACGAACGCTTCAAACTAGAAGAACAAAATTTGGTGAGTCAAGTGGGATTTCTTACCGATCATTACAACAAGTATCAACAAGATTGGGTGAAAAAATATTTGCTGGTATTTCGAAAACTCATTATTTCTTAGAGGCGTGGCAACCCCTCTCAATGAAAGTGCTTTTCCACACTCTGTGCCTAGGGCTACTTGAAGAGGAAACAAACCATAGAGACAAAACTGAGAACTACTTTATTTTGTCATGTTTCAAAGAGCTACTACAAAAAATGTTTTATTTAGAGTTCCAAATTCATGTATCTATATAAGAGAGAACAGAGTGAAACCTACATATAAAATCTGCTAGTGTAGACAAACGCTTCAACCTAGAAGAACACAATTTGGTAAGCCAAGTGGGATTTGTTTACTGATCATTACCACGTATGATTAAGATTGGGTGAAAAAATATTTGCTGGTATTTCGGAAACTGGTAATCTCTTGGAAGCTTGGCATTACCTTTCAATGAAAGTGCTTTTCCACAGTCTCTGCTTAGGGCTACTTGAAGACGAAACAAATCATAGAGACAAAACTGAGAACTACTTTCTATTGTCAAGTTTCAGAGAGCTAATTCAAACCATGTTGGATTTAGAGTTCCAAATTCATCTATCTATATAGGAAAGAACAGAGGGAAACCTAAAAATATAAACTGCTACTGTAAACGAACGCTTCAACCTAGAAGAACAAAATTTGGTGAGCCCAGTGGATTTGTGTACTGATTATTACCACAAAGTATCATCAAGATTGGGTGAAAAAGTATTTGCTGGTATTTCGGAAACTCGTTATTTCTTGGAAACTTGGCAACCCCTTTCAATGAAAGTGCTTTTCCACAGTCTGTGCCTACGGCTACTTGAAAAGGAAACAAACCATAGAGACAAAACTGAGAACTCCTTTATTTTGTCAAGTTTCAAAGAGCTACTACAAACGACGTTGGATTTAGAGTTCCAAATTCATCTATCTTTATAAGAGAGAACAGAGTGAAACCTACATATAAAATCTGCTACTGTAGACGAACGCTTCAACCTAGAAGAACACAATTGGGTGAGCCAAGTGGTTTTTCTGTACTGATCATTACCACCAAGTATCATCAAGTTTGGGTGAAAAAATATTTGCTGGTATTTCGGAAACTCTTTCCTTATTAGAAGCTTGGCAACCCCTCTCAATGAAAGTGCTTTTTCACAGTCTGTGCCTAGGACTACTTGAAGAGGAAACAAACCATAGACACGAAACTGGGAACTACTTTATTTGGTCAAGTTTCAAAGAGCTACTACAAACCATGTTGGATTTAGAGTTACAAATTCATCTATCTATATAGGAGAGAACAAAGTGAAACCTAATAATAAAAACTGCTAATGCAAACGAACGCTTCCACATAGAAGAACAAAATTTGGTGAGTCAAGTGGGATTTGTGTACTGGTCATTACCACCATGTATCATCCAGGTTGGGTGAAAATATATTTGCTGGTATTTCGAAAACTCGTAATGTCTTGGAAGCTTGGAAACCCCTTTCAATGAAAGTGCTTTTCCGCAGTCTCTGCTTAGGGCTACTTGAAGAGGAAACAAATCATAAAGACAAAACTAAGAACTACTTTTTTTGTCAAGTTTCAAAGAGCTACTACAAACCATGTTGGATTTAGAGTTCCAAATTCATCTATCTATATAGGAGAGAACAGAGGGAAACCTAAGTATAAAAACTGCTACTGAAGACGAACGCTTCAACCTCGAAGAACAAAATTTGGTGACCCACGAGGGATTTGTGTAGTGATCATTCCCACCAAGTATCATCAAGATTGGGTGAAAAAATATTTGCTGGTATTTCAGAAACTCGTTATTTCTTAGAAGCTTGGCAACCACTCTCAATGAAAGTGCTTTTCCAAGTCTGTGCCTAGGGCTATTGAAGAGGAAAAAAACCATAGAGACAAAACTGCAAACTCCTTTATTTAGTCACGTTTCAAAGAGCTACTACAAACCATGTTGGATTTAGAGTTCCAAATTCATCAATATATAAAGGAGAGAAGAGAGGGAAACCTAAATATAAAAATGACTACTGTAGACGAACGCTTCAACCTAGAAGAACAAAATTTGGTGAGCCAAGTGGGATTTGTGTACTGATCATTACCACCAAGTATCATCAAGATTGGGTGAAAAAATATTTGCTGGTATTTCGGAAACTCGTTATTGCTTAGAAGCTTGACAACCACTCACAATGAAAGTGCTTTTCCAAAGTCTGTGCATAGGGCTACTTGAAGAGGAAAAAAACCATAGAGACAAAACTGAGAACTCCTTTATTTAGTCACGTTTCAAAGAGCTACTACAAACCATATTGGATTTAGAGTTCCAAATTCATCTATCTACATAGGAGAGAATAGAGTGAAACCTAAATATAAAAATTGCTACTGTAAACGAACGCTTCAACCTAGAAGAACAAAATTTGGTGAGCCAAGTGGGATTTGTGTACTAGTCATTAGCACCACGTATCATCCAGATTCGGTGAAAAAATATTTGCTGGTATTTCGGAAACTCGTAATTTCTTGGAAGCTTGGCAACCCCTTTCAATGAAAGTGCTTTTCCACACTCTCTGCTTAGGGCTACTTGAAGAGGAAACGAACCATAGAGACAAAACTGAGAACTCCTTTATGTTGTTAAATTTCAAAGAGCTACTACAAACCATGTTGGATTTAGAGTTCCAAATTCATCTACCTATATAGGAGAGAACAGAGGGAAACCTAAATATAAAAATGACTACTGTAGACCAACGCTTCAACCTAGAAGAACAAAATTTGGTGAGCCAAGTGGGATTTGTGTACTGATCATTACCACCAAGTATCATCAAGATTGGGTGAAAAAATATTTGCTGGTATTTCGGAAACTCGTTATTTTTTAGAAAGTTGGCAACCCCTCTCAATGAAATTGCTTTTCCACAGTCTCTGTTTGGGCTACATGAAGAGGAAACAAACTATAGAGACAAAACTGAGAACTACTTTATTTTATCAAGTTTCAAAGAGCGACTTCAAACCATGTTGGATTTAGAGTTCCAAATTCAACTATCTATATAGGAGAGAACAGAGTGAAACCTAAATATAAAAACTGCTACTGTAGACGAACGCTTAAACCTAGAAGAACAAAATTTGGTGAGCCAAGTGAGATTTGTTTACTTGTCATTACCACCAAGTATCATCAGGATTGGGTGAAAAAATATATGCTGTTATTCGGAAAGTCGTAATTTCTTGGAAGCTTGGCAACCCCTTTCAATGAAAGGGCTTTTCCAGTCTCTGCTTAGGGCTAATTGAAGAGGAAACAAATTATAGAGAAAAACCTGAGAACTCCTTTATTTTTTCAAGTTTCAAAGAGCTACTAGAAATCATGTTGGCTTTAGAGTTCCAAATTCATCTATCTACATAGGAGAGAACAGAGTGAAACCTAAACATAAAAACTGCTACTATAGATGAACGCTTCAACCTAGAAGACAAAAATTTGTTGAGCCAAGTGGGATTTGTGTACCGATCATTACCACCACGTATCATCCACATTGGGTGAAAAAATATTTGCTGGTATTTCGGAAACTCGTAATTTCTTGGAAGCTTGGCAACCCCTTTCAATGAAAGTGCTTTTCCACAGTCTCTGCTTAGGGCTACTTGAATAGGAAACGAACCATGAAGACAAAACTGAGAACTCCTTTATTTTGTCAAATTTCAAAGAGCTACTACAAACCATGTTGGATTTAGAGTTCCAAATTCATCTATCTATATAGGAGAGAACAGAAGGAAACTGAAAAATAAAAACTGCTCCTGTAAACAAAAGCTTCAACCTAGAAGAACAAAATGTGGTGAGCCTAGTGGGATTTGTGTACTTATGATTAGCACCACGTATCATCCAGATTGGGTGAAAAAATATTTGCTGGTATTTCGGAAACTCGTAATATCTTGGAAGCTTGGCAACCCCTTTCAATGAAATTGCTTCTCCAAAGTCTGTGCCTAGGGCTATTGAAGAGGAAAAAAATTATAGAGACAAAACTGGGAACTCCTTTATTTTGTCACGCTTCAAAGAGCTACTAAAAACCATGTTGGATTTAGAGTTCCAAAATCATCTATCTATATAGGAGAGAACAGAGGGAAACCTAAGTATAAAAACTGCTACTGTAGACGAACGCTTCAACCTAGAAGAACAAAATTTGGTGACTCAAGTGGGATTTGTGTATTGATCATTACTACCAAGTATCATCAAGATTGGGTAAAATAAATATTTGCTGGTATTTCGGAAACTCGTAATTTCATGGGAGCTTGGCAACCCCTTTCAATGAAAGTGCTTTTCCACAGTCTCTGCTTAGGGCTATTTGAAGAGGAAACAAATCAACGAGACAAAACTGAGAACTACTTTATTTTGTCAAGTTTCAAAGAGCTACTACAAACCATGTTGGATTTAGAGTTTCAAATTCATCTATCTATCTATATAGGAGAGAACAGAGGGAAACCTAAATATAAAAACTGCTACTGTAGACGAACGCTTCAAGCTAGAAGAACACAATTTGGTGAGCCAAGTGGGATTTTTGTCCTGATCATTACAACCATGTATCATCAAGATTGGGTGAAAAAATATTTGCTGGTATTTCGGAAACTCGTAATTTCTTAGAAGTTTCTCAACCCCTCTCAATGAAAGTGCTTTTCCACAGTTTGTGCCTACGGCTACTTGAAGAGGAAACAAACCATAGAGAAAAAACTGAGAACTACTTTATTTTCTCAAGTTTCAAAGAGGTACTACAAACCATGTTGGATTTAGAGTTCCAAATTCATCTATCTATATAGGAGAGAACAGAGTGAAACCTAAATATAAAAACTGCTACTGTAGAGAAATGCTTCAACCTAGAAGAACAAAATTTGGTGAGCCAACTGGGATTTGTGTACTGATCATTACCACCACGTAGCATCAAGATTGGGTGAAAAAATATTCGCTGGTATTTCGGAAACTGGTTATTTCTTAGAAGCTTGGCAACCCCTCTGAATGAAAGTGCTTTTCCACAGTCTGTGCCTAGGGCTTCTGTAGCGGAAACAAACGATAGAGACAAAACTGAGAACTCCTATATTTTGTCATGTTTAAAAGAGCTACTACAAACCATGTTGGAGTTAGAGATCCAAATTCATCTATCTATATAGGAGAGAACAGCGTGAAACCTAAAAATAAAAACTGCTACTGTAAACGAACACTTCACCCTAGAAGAACAAAATTTGGTGAGCCAAGTGGGATTTGTGTACTTGTCATTACCACCACGTATCATCCAAATTGGGTAAAAAATATTTGCTGGTATTTCGGAAACTCGTAATTTCTTGGAAGGTTTGCAACCCATTTCAATGAAAGTGCTTTTCCACAGTCTCTGCTTAGGGCTACTGGAAGAGGAAACATACCATAGAGACAAAACTGAGAAACTTTTTTGGTAAAGTTTCAAAGATTTACTACAAACCATGTTGGATTTAGAGTTCCAAATTCATCTATCTATACAGGAGAGAACAGAGGGAAATTTAATATAAAAACTGCTACTTTAGATGAACGCTTAAACCTAGAAGAACAAAATTTGGTGAGCCAAGTGGGATTTTTGTACTGATCATTACCACGAAGTATCAACAAGATTGGGTGAAAAAATATTTGCTGGTATTTCGGAAACTCGTTATTTCTTAGAAGCTTGGCAACCCCTCTCAATGAAAGTGCTTTTCCACAGTCTGTGCCTAGGGCTACTTGAAGAGGAAACAAACCATAGAGACAAAACTGAGAGCTACTTTATTCTGTCAAGTTTCAAAGAGCTACTACAAACCATGTTGGATTTAGAGTTCCAAATTCATCTATCTATATATAGAGAACAGAGTGAAACCTAAATATAAAAACTGCTACTGTAGACGAACTCTTCAACCTAGAAGAACACAATTTGGTGAGAAAGTGGGATTTGTGTACTGATCATTAACACTACGTATAATCAACATTGGGTGAAAAAAAAATTTGCTGGTATTTCGGAAACTGGTTATTTCTTAGAAGCTTGGCAACCCCTCTCAATGAAAGTGCTTTTCCACAGTCTGTGCCAAGGGCTAATTGAAGAGGAAACAAACCATAAGGACAAAACTGAGAACTCCTTTATTTTGTCAAGTTTCAAAGAGCTACTACAAACCATGTTGGATTTAGAGTTCCAAATTCATCTATCTATATAGGAGAAAACAGAGTAAAACCTAAAAATAAATACTGCTACTATAAACGAATGCTTCAACCTAGCAGAACAAAATTCGGTGAGCCAAATGAGATTTGTGTACTTGTCATTACCACCACGTAACATCCAGATTGGGTGAAAAAATATTTGCTGGTATTTCGGAAACTCGTAATTTCTTGGAATCTTGGTAAACCCTTTCAATGAAAGTGCTTTTCCACAGTCTCGGCTTAGGGCTACCTGAAGAGAAAACAAACCATAGAGACAAAACTGAGAACTAATTTTTTTGGAAAGTTTCAATGTGCTACTAAAAACCAAGTAGGATTTAGATTTCCAAATTTATCTATCTATATAGGAGAGAACAGAGGGAAACCTAAATATAAAAACTGCTACTGTAGACGAAAGCTTCAACCTAGAAGAACACAATTTGGTGAGCCAAGTGGGATTTGTTTACTGATCATTACCACCACGTAGCATCAAGATTGGGTGAAAAAATATTTGCTGGTATTTCGCAAACTCGATATTTCTTAGAAGCTTGGCAACCCCTCTCAATGAAAGTGCTTCTCCACAGTCTGTGCCTACGGCTTCTTGAAGCGGAAACAAACCATAGAGACAAAACTGAGAACTCCTTTATTTTGTCAAGTTTCAAAGAGCTACTACAAACCATGTTGGAGTTAGAGTTCCAAATTTATCTATCTATATAGGAGAGAACAGAGTGAAACCTATAAATAAAAAGGCCTACTGTAAACAAACGCTTCACCCTAGAAGAACAAAATTTGGTGAGCCAAGTGGGATTTGTGTACTTGTCATTACCACCACGTATCATCCATATTTTGTAAAAAATATTTGCTGGTATTTCGGAAACTCGTAATTTCTTGGAAGGTTTGCAACCCATTTCAATGAAAGTGCTTTTCCACAGTCTCTGCTTAGGGCTACTTGAAGAGGAAACAAACCATAGAGACAAAACTGAGAAACTTTTTTGGTAAAGTTTCAAAGATTTACTACGAACCATGTTGGATTTAGAGTTCCAAATTCATCTATCTATACAGGAGAGAACAGAGGGAAATTTAATATAAAAACTGCTACTTTAGATGAACGCTTAAACCTAGAAGAGCAAAATTTGGTGAGCC
Source organism: Callospermophilus lateralis (assembly GCF_048772815.1). NCBI lineage: Eukaryota > Metazoa > Chordata > Mammalia > Rodentia > Sciuridae > Callospermophilus > Callospermophilus lateralis. Next base: position 56,985 of record NW_027513115.1, on the reverse strand, counting down.
AAGTGGGATTTTTGTACTGATCATTACCACAAAGTATCAACAAGATTGGGTGAAAAAATATTTGCTGGTATTTCGGAAACTCGTTATTTCTTAGAAGCTTGGCAACCCCTCTCAATGAAAGTGCTTTTCCACAGTCTGTGCCTAGGGCTACTTGAAGAGGAAACAAACCATAGAGACAAAACTGAGAGCTACTTTATTCTGTCAAGTTTCAAAGAGCTACTACAAACCATGTTGGATTTAGAGTTCCAAATTCATCTATCTATATATAGAGAACAGAGTGAAACCTAAATATAAAATCTGCTACAGTAGACGAACTCTTCAACCTAGAAGAACACAATTTGGTGAGAAAGTGGGATTTGTGTACTGATCATTACCACTACGTATAATCAACATTGGGTGAAAAAAAATTTCCTGGTATTTCGGAAACTGGTTATTTCTTAGAAGCTTGGCAACCCCTCTCAATGAAAGTGCTTTTCCACAGTCTGTGCCAAGGGCTAATTGAAGAGGAAACAAACCATACGGACAAAACTGAGAACTCCTTTATTTTGTCAAGTTTCAAAGAGCTACTACAAACCATGTTGGATTTAGAGTTCCAAATTCATCTATCTATATAGGAGAAAACAGAGTAAAACCTAAAAATAAATACTGCTACTATAAACGAATGCTTCAACCTAGCAGAACAAAATTCGGTGAGCCAAATGAGATTTGTGTACTTGTCATTACCACCACGTATCATACAGATTGGGTGAAAAAATATTTGCTGGTATTTCGGAAACTCGTAATTTCTTGGAATCTTGGAAAACCCTTTCAATGAAAGTGCTTTTCCACAGTCTCAGCTTAGGGCTACCTGAAGAGGAAACAAACCATAGAGACAAAACTGAGAACTACTTTTTTTGTAAAGTTTGAACGTGCTACTACAAACCAAGTAGGATTTAGAGTTCCAAATTCATCTATCTATATAGGAGAGAACAGAGGGAAACCTAAATATAAAACCTGCTACTCTAGACGAAAGCTTCAACCTAGAAGAACACAATTTGGTGAGCCAAGTGGGATTTGTGTACGGATCATTACCACCACGTAGCATCAAGATTGGGTGAAAAAATATTTGCTGGAATTTCGGAAACTCGTTATTTCTTAGAAGCTTGGCAACCCCTCTGAATGAAAGTGCTTTACCACAGACTGTGCCTAGGGCTTCTGTAGCGGAAACAAACGATAGAGACAAAACTGAGAACTCCTATATTTTGTCAAGTTTCAAAGAGCTACTACAAACCATGTTGGAGTCAGAGATCCAAATTCATCTATCTATATAGGAGAGAACAGCGTGAAACCTAAAAATAAAAACTGCTACTGTAAACGAACACTTCACCTAGAAGAACAAAATTTGGTGAGCCAAGTGGGATTTGTGTACTTGTCATTACCACCACGTATCATCCATATTGGGTAAAAAATATTTGCTGGTATTTCGGAAACTCGTAATTTCTTGGAAGGTTTGCAACCCATTTCAATGAAAGTGCTTTTCCACAGTCTCTGCTTAGGGCTACTTGTAGAGGAAACAAACCATAGAGACAAAACTGAGAAACTTTTTTTGTAAAGTTTCAAAGAGCTACTACAAACCATGTTGGATTTAGAGTTCCAAATTAATCTATCTATACAGGAGAGAACAGAGGGAAACTTAAATATAAAAACTGTTACTGTAAACGAACGCTTCAACCTGGAAGAACAAAATTTGGTGAGCCAAGTGGGATTTGGGTACTTGTCATTACCACCACGTATCATCAAGATTGGGTGAAAAAATATTTGCGTGTATTTCGGAAACTCGTTATTTCTTGAAAGCTTGGCAACCCCTTTCAATGAAAGTGCTTTTCCACAGTCTGTGCCTTGGGCTACTTGAAGAGGAAACAAACCAAAGAGACAAAACTGAGAACTTCTTTATTCTATCACGTTTCAAAGAGCTACTACAAACCATGTTGGATTTAGAGTTCCAAATTCATCCATCTATATAGGGGAGGACAGAGGGAAACCTAAATATAAAAACTGCTACTGTAGACGAACGCTTCAACCTAGAAAAACAAAATTTGGTGAGCCAAGTGGGATTTGTGTACTTGTCATTACCACCACGTATCATCAAGATTGGGTGAAAAAATATTTGCTGGTATTTCGGAAACTCGTTATTTCTTGGAAGCTTGGCAACCCTTTTCAATGAAAGTGCATTTCCACAGTCTGTGCCTAGGGCTACTTGAAGAGGAAACAATACAAAGAGACAAAACTGAGAACTCCTTTATTCTATCACGTTTCAAAGAGCTACTACAAACCATGTTTGATTTAGAGTTCCAAATTCATCTATCTATATTGGAGAGAACAGAGTGAAACCTAAAAATAAAAACTGCTACTGTAAATGAACGCTTCAACCTAGAAGAACAAAATTTGGGGAGCCAAGTGGGACTTGTGTACTGATCATTACCACCAAGTATCAAGAAGATTGGGTGAAAAATATTTGCTGGTATTTCGGAAACTCGTTATTTCTTTGAAGCTGGGAAACCCTCTCAATTAAAGTGATTTTCCAAAGTCTGTGCCTAGGGCTAATTGAAGAGGATACAAACCATAGAGACAAAACTGAGAACTCCTTTATTTTGTCAACTTTCATAGAGCTACTAAAAACCATGTTGGATTTAGAGTTCCAAATTCATCTATCTATATAGGAAAAAACAGAGTGAAACCTAAATATAAAAACTGGTACTGTAGACGCACGCTTCCACCTAGAAGAACCAAATATGGTGAGCCAAGTTGGACTTGTGTACTGATCATTACCACCAAGTATCATCAAGATTGGGTGAAAAAATATTTGCTGGTATTTCGGAAACTCGTTATTTCTTAGAAGCTTGGCAACCCCTCTCAATGAAAGTGCTTTTCCACAGTCTGTTCATAGGGCTACTTGAAGAGGAAACAAACCATAGAGACAAAACTGAGAACTGCTTTATTTTGTCAAGTTTCAAAGAGCTACTACAAATCATGTTGGATTTAGAGTTCCAAATTCATCTATCTATATAGGAGAGAACAGAATGAAACCTAAATATAAAAACTACTAATGTAGAGGAACGCTTCAAACTATAAGTACAAAATTTGGTGAGCCAGTGGGATTTGTGTACTGATCATTACCACCAAGTATCATCAAGATTGGGTGAAAAAATATTTGCTGGTATTTCGGAAACTCGTAATTTCTGGAATCTTGGCAAACCCTTTCAATGAAAGTGCTTTTCCACAGTCTCGGCTTAGGGCTACCTGAAGAGGAAACAAACCATAGAGACAAAACTGAGAACTACTTCTTTTGTAAAGTTTCAACGTGCTACTACAAACCAAGTAGGATTTAGAGTTCCAAATTCATCTATCTATATAGGAGAGAACAGAGGGAAACAGAAATATAAAACCTGCTACTCTAGACGAAAGCTTCAACCTAGAAGAACACAATTTGGTGAGCCAAGTGGGATTTGTGTACTGATCATTACCACCACGTATCATCAAAATTGGGTGAAAAAATATTTGCTGGTATTTCGGAAACTCGTTATTTCTTAGAAGCTTGGCAACCCCTCTCAATGAAAGTGCTTTTCCACAGTCTGTGCCTAGGGCTTCTGAAGCGGAAACAAACCATAGAGAGAAAACTGAGAACTCCTATATTTTGTCAAGTTTCAAAGAGCTACTACAAACCATGTTGGAGTTAGAGATCCAAATTCATCTATCTATATTGGAGAGAACAGAGTGAAACCTAAAAATAAAAACTGCTACTGTAAATGAACGCTTCAACCTAGAAGAACAAAATTTGGTGAGCCAAGTGGGACTTCTGTACTGATCATTACCACCAAGTATCATGAAGATTGGGTGAAAAATATTTGCTGGTATTTCGGAAACTCGTTATTTCTTTGAAGCTTGGCAACCCTCTCAATTAAAGTGCTTTTCCAAAGTCTGTGCCTAGGGCTAATTGAAGAGGATACAAACCATAGAGACAAAACTGAGAACTGCCTTATTTTGTCAAGTTTCAAAGAGCTACTACAAACCATGTTGGATTTAGAGTTCCAAATTCATCTATCTATATAGGAGAGAACAGAGGGAAACCTACATATAAAAACTGCTAATGTAGACGAACGCTTCAACCTAGAAAAACACAATTTGGTGAGCCAAGTGGGATTTGTGTACTGATCATTACCACCACGTATCATCAAGATTGGGTGAAAAAATATTTTCCGGTTATTTCTGAAACTGGTTATTTCTTAGAAGATTGGAAAACCCTTTCAATGAAAGTGCTTTTCCAATGTCTGTGCCTAGTTCTACTTGATAAGGAAAAAAACCATAGAGGCAAATCTGAGAACTCCTGTATTTTGTCAAGTTTCAAAGAGCTACTACAAACCATGTCGGATTTAGAGTTCCAAATTCATCTATCAATATAGGAAAGAACAGAGTGAAACCTAAAAATAAAAACTGCTACTCTAAACGAACGCTTCAACCTAGAAGAACAAAATTTGGTGAGCCAAATGAGATTTGTGTACTTGTCATTACCACCACGTATCATCCAGATTGGGTGAAAAAATATTTGCTGATATTTCGGAAACTCGTAATTTCTTGGAAGCTTGGCAAACCCTTTCAATGAAAGTGCTTTTCCACAGTCTCTGCTTAGGGCTACTTGAAGAGGAAACAAACCATAGAGACAAAACTAAGAACTACTTTTTTTGTAAAGTTTCAATGTGCTACTACAAACCAAGTTGGATTTAGAGTTCCAAATTCATCTATCTATGTAGGAGAGAACAGATAACCCTAAATATAAAAACTGCTAGTTTAGACGAAAGCTTCAACCTAGAAGAACACAATTTGGTGAGCCAAGTGGGATTTGTGTACTGATCATTACCACCACGTATCATCAAGATTGGGTGAATAAATATTTCCTGGTATTTCGGAAACTCGTTATTTCTTAGAAGCTTGACAACCCCTCTCAATGAAAGTGCTTTTCCACAGTCTGTGCCTAGGGCTACATGAAGAGAAAACAAACCATAGAGACAAAACTGAGAACTCCTTTATTTTGTAAGGTTTCAAAGAGCTACTACAAACCATGTTGGATTTAGAGTTCCAAATTCATCCATCTATATAGGAGAGAACAGAGTGAAACCTAAAATAAAACTGCTACTGTAAACGAACGCTTCACCCTAGAAGACCAAACTTTGGTGAGCCACGTGGGATTTGTGTACTTGTCATTACCACCATGTATCATCAAGATGGGGTGAAAAAATATTTGCTGGTATTTCAGAAATTCGTAATTTCTTGGAAGCTTTGCAACCCCTTTCAATGAAAGTGCTTTCGCACAGTCTTTGCTTAGGGCTACTTGAAGAGGAAACAAATCATAGAGACAAAACTGAGAACTACCTTTTTTTTCAAGTTTAAAAGAGCTACTACAAACCATGTTGGATTAAGAGTTCCAAATTCATCTATATATATGGGAGAGAACAGAGTGAAACCTAAAAATATAAACTGCTACTTTAAACGAACGCTTCAAACTAGAAGAACAAATTTTTGTGAGCCAAGTGGGATTTGTGTACCCATCACTACCACCAAGTATCATCAAGATTGGGTGAGAAAATATTTGCTAGTGATTCGGAAACTCGTATTTTCTTGGAAGCTTGGCAACCCCTTTCAATGAATGTGGTTTTCTACATTCTGTGACTAGGGCTACTTGAAGAGGAAACAAACCATAGAGAAAAAATTCAGAACTACTTTATTTTGTCAAGTTTGAAAGAGCTACCACAAACCATGTTGGATTTAGAGTTCCAAATTCATCTATCTATATAAGAGAGAACAGAGTGAAACCTACATATAAAAACTGGTACTGTAGACGAACGTTTCAACCTAGAAGAACACAATTTGGTGAGCCAAGTGGGATTTGTGTACTGATCATTACCACCACGTATCATCAAGATTGGGTGAAAAAATATATGCTGGTATTTCGGAAACTCGTTATTTCTTAGAAGCTTGGCAACCCCTCTCAATGAAAGTGCTTTTCCACAGTCTGTGCCTAGGGCTTCTGAAACGGAAACAAACCATAGAGACAAAACTGAGAACTCCTTTATTTTGTCAAGTTTCAAAGAGCTACTACAAACCATGTTTTAGTAAGAGATCAAAATTCATCTATCTATATAGGAGAGAACAGAGTGAAACCTAAAAATAAAAACTGCTACTGTAAACGAATGCTTCACCCTAGAAGAACAAAATTTGGTGAGCCAAGTGGGATTTGGGTACTTGTCATTACCACCACGTATCATCAAGATTGGGTGAAAAAAAAATTCCGTGTATTTCGGAAACTCGTTATTTCTTGGAAGCTTGGCAACCCCTTTCAATGAAAGTGCTTTTCCACAGTCTGTGACTAGGGCTACTTGAAGAGGAAACAAACCAAAGAGACAAAACTGAGAACTCCTTTATTCTATCACGTTTCAAAGAGCTACTACAAACCATGTTGAATTTAGAGTTCCAAATTCATCCATCTATATAGGAGAGGACAGAGGAAACCTAAATATAAAAACTGCTACTGTAGACGAACGCTTCAACCTAGAAGAACAGAATTTGGTGAGCCAAGTGGGATTTGTGTACTGATCATTACCACCACGTATCATCAAGATCGGGTGAAAAAATATTTGCTGGTATTTTGGAAACTCGTTATTTATTAGAAGATTATCAACCCCTCTCAATGAGAGTGCTTTTCCACAGTCTGGGCCTAGGGCTACCTCAAGAGGAAAAAACTATAGAGAAAAAACTGAGAACTACTTCATTTTGTCAAGTTTCAAATAGACACTACAAACCATGTTGGATTTAGAGTACCAAATTTATCTATCTATACAGGAGAGAACAGAGTGAAACGTAAATATAAAAACTGATACTGTAGACGAATGCTTCAACATAGAAGAACAAAATTTCGTGAACCAAGTGGGATTTGTGTAGTGATCATTACCACCAAGTATCATCAAGATTGGGTGAAAAAATATTTGCTGGTATTTCGGAAACTCGTTATTTCTTAGAAGCTTGGCAACCATTCTCAATGAAAGTGCTTTTCAACAGTCTGTGCCTAGCGCTACTTGAAGAGGAAACAAACCATAGAGACAAAAAGAGAACTCTTTATTTTGTGAAGTTTCAAAGAGCTACTACAAACCATGTTGGATTTAGAGTTCCAAATTCATCTATCTATATAGGAGAGAACAGAGGGAAACCTAAAAATATAAACTGCTACTGTAAACGAATGCTCCAACCCAGAAGAACAAAATTTTTTAGTCAAGTGGGATTTGTGTACCGATCATTACCACGAAGTATCATCAAGATTGGTTTAAAAAATATTTGCTGGTATTTCAGAAACTCGTTATTTCTTGGAAGCTTGGCAACCGCTTTCAATGAAAGAGCTTTTCCACAGTCTCTGTTTAGGGCTACTTGAAGAGAAAAAAACCATAGAGACAAAACTGAGAACTACTTTTTTTGTCAAGTTTCAAAGAGCTACTACAAACCATGTTGGATTTAGAGTTCCAAATTCACCTATCTCTATAGGAGAGAACAGAGTGAAACCTAAATATAAAAACTGCTACTGTAGACTAACGCTTAAACCTAGAAGAACAAAATTTGGTGAGCCAAGTGGGAATTGTGTACTGATCATTAGACCAAGTATCATCAAGATTGGGTGAAAAAATATTTGCTGGTATTTCGGAACCTCGTTATTACTTAGAAGGTTTGCAACCCCTCTCAATGACAGTGCTTTTCCACAATCTATGCCTAGGGCTTCTTGAAGAGGAAACAAACCATATAGATAAAACTGAGAACTCCTTTGTTTTGTCAAGTTTCAAAGAGCTACTACAAACCATTTTGGATTTAGAGTTCCAAATTCATCTATCTATACAGAATACAAGAGAGTGAAAAATAAAAATAAAAACTGATACTGTAAACGAACGCTTTACCCTAGAAAAACAAAATTTAGTGAGCCAAGTGGGATTTGTGTACTTATCATTACAACCACATATCATCCAGATTGGGTGGAAAAGTATTTCCTGATATTTCGGAAACTCGTAAGTTCTTGGAAGATTGGCAACCCCTTTCAATGAAAGTGCTTTTCCACAGTCTCTGCTTAGGACTACTTGAAGCGGAAACAAACCATAGAGACAAAACTGAGAACTCCTTTATTTTGTCAAGTTTCAAAGAGCTACTACAAACCATGTTGGAATTAGAGTTATACAATTCACCTATCTATATAGGAGAGAACAGAGGAAACCTAAATATAAAAAATGCTACTGTAGACGAATGCTTTAACCTAGAAGAACATAATTTGGTGAGCCAAGTGGGAATTGTGTACTGATCTTTACCACCAAGTATCATCAAGATTGGGTGAAAAATATTTTCTGGTATTTCGGAAACTCGTTATTTCTTAGAAGCTTGGCAACCAATTTCAATGAAAGTGCTTTTCCACATTCTCTGCTTAGGGCTACTTAAAGAGGAAACAAACCATAGAGACAAAACTGAGAGCTACTTTATTAAGTCATGTTTCAAAGAGGTACTACAAACCATGTTGGATTTAGAGATCCAAATTCATCTATCTATATATAGAGAACAGAGTGAAACCTAAATATAAAAACTGCTACTGTAGACGAACACTTCAACCTAGAAGAACACAATTTGGTGAGCCAAGTGGGATTTGTGTATTGATCATTACCACTACGTATAATCAACATTGGGTGAAAAAAAATTTGCTGGTATTTCGGAAACTGGTTATTTCTTAGAAGCTTGGCAACCCCTCTCAAAGAAAGTGCTTTTCCACAGTCTCTGCCAAGGGCTAATTGAAGAGGAAACAAACCATTCGGACAAAACTGAGAACTCCTTTATTTTGTCAAGTTTCAAAAGCTACTACAAACCATGTTGGATTTAGAGTTCCAAATTCATCTATGTATATAGGAGAGAACATAGTGAAACCTAAAAATAAAAACTGCTACTGTAAAGGAACGCTTCAACCTGGAAAAACAAAATTTGGTGAGACATGTGGGATTTGTGTACTGATCATTACCACCAAGTATCATGAAGATTGGGTGAAACAATATTTGCTGGTATTTCGGAAACTCGTTATTTCTTAGAAGCTTGGCAACCCCTCCCAATGAAAGTGCTTTTCCACAGTCTGGGCCTAGGGCTACTGGAACGGAAACAAACCATAGAGACAAAACTGAGAACTCCTTTATTTTGTCAAGCTTCAAAATGCTACTACAAACCATGTTGGATTTAGAGTTCCAAATTCATCTATCTATATAGGAGAGAACAGAGTGAAACCTAAAAATAAATACTGCTACTGTAAACGAACATTTCAACCTAGAAGAACAAAACTTGGTGAGATAAGTGGGATTGTGTACTTGTCATTCCACCACGTATCATCAAGATTGGATGAAAAAATATTTGCTGGTATGTCGGAAACTCGTAATTTCTAGGAAGCTTGGCAACCAATTTCAATGAAAGTGCTTTTCCACAATCTCTGCTTAGAGCTACATGAAGAGGAAACAAACCATAGAGATAAAACTGAGAACTCCTTTATTTGTAAAGTTTCTAAGAGCTACTACAAACTATGTTGGATTTAGAGTTCCAAATTCCTCTATCTATATAGGAGAGAATAGAGGGAACCCTAAAAATAAAAACCGCTACTGTAAGCGAACGATTCAAACTGGAAGAAGAAAATTTGATGAGCCAAGTGGGATTTGTTTACTGATCATTACCACCAAGTATCATCAAGATTGGGTGAAAACATATTTGCTGGTATTTCGTCAACTCATTATTTCTTAGAAGCTTGACAACCCCTCTCAAAGAAAGTGCTTATACACAGTCTGTGCTAAGGGCTATTAAAGAGGAAACAAACCATAGATACAAAATTGAGAACTCCTTTATTTTGTCAAGTTTCAAAAAGCTACAACAAACCATGTTTGATTTAGTGTTCCAAATTCATCTATCTATATAGGAGAGAACAGACGGAAACCTAAAAATATAAACTGCTACTGTAAACGAAAGCTTCAAACTAGAAGAACAAAATTCGATGAGCCAAGTGGTATTTGGGTACCGATCATTACCACCAAGTATCATCAAGATTGGGTGAAAAAATATTTGCTGGTATTTCGGAAACTCGTTATTTCTTGGAAGCTTGGCAACCCCTTTCAATGAAAGTGCTTTTCCACAGTCTGTGCCTAGTGCTACTTGAAGAGGAAACAAACCATAGAGACAAAACTGAGAACTCCTTTATTTTGTCAACTTTCAAAGAGCTACTACAAACCATGTTGGATTTAGAGTTCCAAATTCATCTATCTATATAGGAGAGAACAGAGTGAAACCTAAATATAAAAACTGCTACTGTAGACGAACGCTTCAACCTAGAAGAACACATTTTGGTGAGCCAAGTGGGATTTGTAAACTCGTTACTTCTTAGAAGCTTGGAAACCCCTCTCAATGAAAGTGCTTTTCCACAGTCTCGGCTCAGGGCTAATTGAAGAGGAAACAAACCGTAGAGACAAAACTGACAACTACATTTTTTGTAAAGTTTCAACGTGCTACTACAAACCAAGTAGGATTTAGAGTTCCAAATTCATCTATCTATATATGAGAGACCAGAGGGTAACCTAAATATAAAAACTGCTACTCTAGACGAAAGTTTCAACCTAGAAGAATACAATTTGATGAGCCAAGTGGGACTTGTGTACTGATCATTACCACCAAGTATCATCTAGATTGGGTGAAAAAATATTTGCTGGTATTTCGGAAACTCGTTATTTCTTAGAAGCTTGGCAACCCCTCTCAATGAAAGTGCTTTTCAACAGTCTGTGCCTAGGGCTTCTTGAAGAGGAAACAAACCATAGAGACAAAATTGAGAACTCCTTTATTTTGTCAAGTTTAAAAGAGCTACCACAAACCATGTTGGATTTAGAGTTCCAAATTCATCTATCTAGACAGGAGAGAACGGAGGGAAACTTAAATATAAAAACTGCTACTTTAGACGAACGCTTAAACCTTGAAGAACCAAATTTGGTGAGCCAAGTGGGATTTTTGTACTGATCATTACCACGAAGTATCAACAAGATTGGGTGAAAAAATATTTGCTGGTATTGCGGAAACTCGTTATTTCTTAGAAGGTTGGCAAATCCTCTCAATGAAAGTGCTTTTCCACATTCTGTGCCTAGGGCTACTTGAAGAGGAAAGAAACCGTAGAGACAAAACTGAGAACTACTTTATTTTGTCAAGTTTCAAAGAGCTACTACAAACCATGTTGGATTTAGAGTTCCAAATTCATCTATCTATATATAGAGAACAGAGTGAAACCTAAATATTAAAACTGCTACTGTAGACGAACGCTTCAACCAGGAAGAACACAATTAGGTGAGCCAAGTGGGATTTGTGTACTGATCATTACCACTACGTATCATCAAGATTGGGTGAAATAATATTTGCTGGTATTTCAGAAACTCGTTACTTCTTAGAAGCTTGGCAACCCCTCTCAATGAAAGTGCTTTTCCACAGTCTGTACCAAGGGCTAATTGAAGAGTAAACAAACCATAGAGACAAAACTGAGAACTACTTTTTTTGTAATGTTTCAAAGAGCTACTACAAACCATATTGTATTTAGAGTTCCAAATTCATCTATCTGTATAGGAGAGAACAGAGAAAACCCTAAAAATAAAAACTGCTACTATAAACGAATGCTTGAACCTAGCAGAACAAAATTTGGTGAGCCAAGTGAGATTTCTGTACTTGTTATTACCACCATGTATCATCCAGATTGGGTGAAAAAATATTTGGTGGTATTTCGGAAACTCGTAATTTCTTGGAAGCTTGGCAACCCCTTTCAATGAAAGTGCTTTTCCACAGTCTCTGCTTAGGGCTACTTGAAGAGGAAACAAACTATAGAGACAAAACTAAGAACTACTTTTTTTGTAAAGTTTCAACGTGCTACTACAAACCAAGTTGGATTTAGAGTTCCAAATTCATCTATCTATGTAGGAGAGAACAGAGGGAAACCTAAATATAAAAACTGCTAGTGTAGACGAAAGCTTCAACCTAGAAGAACACAATTTGGTGAGCCACGTGAGATTTCTGTACTTGTTATTACCACCATGTATCATCCAGATTGGGTGAAAAAATATTTGCTGGTATTTCGGAAACTCGTAATTTCTTGGAAGCTTGGCAACCCCTTTCAATGAAAGTGCTTTTCCACAGTCTCTGCTTAGGGCTACTTGAAGAGGAAACAAACTATAGAGACAAAACTAAGAACTACTTTTTTTGTAAATTTCAACGTGCTACTACCAACCAAGTTGGATTTAGAGTTCCAAATTCATCTATCTATGTAGGAGAGAACAGAGGGAAACCTAAATATAAAAACTGCTAGTGTAGACGAAAGCTTCAACCTAGAAGAACACAATTTGGTGAGCCTAGTGGGATTTGTGTACTGATCATTACCACCACGTATCATCAAGATTGGGTGAAAAAATATTTGCTGGTATTTCGGAAACTCGTTATTTCTTAGAAGCTTGGCAACCCCTCTCAATGAAAGTGCTTTTCCACAGTCTGTGCCAAGGGCTAATTGAAGAGGAAACAAACCATACGGACAAAACTGAGAACTCCTTTATTTTGTCAAGTTTCAAAGACCTACTACAAACCATGTTGGATTTAGAGTTCCAAATTCATCTATCTATATAGGAGAGAACAGAGTAAAACCTAAAAATAAAAACTGCTACTATAAACGAATGCTTCAACCTAGCAGAACAAAATTTGGTGAGCCAAGTGGGATTTGTGTACTGATCATTACCACCACGTATCATCAAGTTTGGCTGAAAAAATATTTGCTGATATTTCGGAAAATCGTAATTTCTTGAAGCTTGGCAACCCCTTTCAATGAAAGTGCTTTTCCACACTCTCTGCTTGGGGCTACTTGAAGAGGAAACCAATGGTAGAGACAAAACTGCGAACCATTATTTTTGGTCAAGTTTCAAAGTGTTACTACAAACCATGTTGGATTTAGAGTTCCAAATTCATCTATCTATATAGGAGAGAACAGAGGGAAACCTAAAAATATAAACTGCTAGTGTAAAGGAACACTTCAAACTACAAGAACAAAATTTGGTGAGAAAGTGGGATTTGTGTACTTGTCTTTACCACCACGTATCATCAAGATTGGGTGAAAAAATTTTTGCTGGTATTTCGGAAACTCGTTACTTCTTGGAAGCTTGGCAACCATTTTCAATGAAAGTTCTTCTAAACAGTCTGTGCCTAGGGCTACTAGAAGAGGAAACAAACCATAGACAGAAAACTGAGAACTCCTTTATTTTGTCAAGTTTCAAAGAGCTACTACAAAACATGTTGGATTTAGCGTTCCAAATTCATCTATGTATATAGGAGAGAACAGAGGAAAACCTAAATATAAAAACTGCTACTGTAGACGAATGCTTCATCCTAAAAGAACACAATTTGGTGAGCCAAGTGGGATTTCTGTACTGATCATTACGACCACGTTTCTTCAAGATTGGGTAAAAAATATTTGCTGGTATTTCGGAAACTCGTTATTTCTTTGAAGCTTGCCAACCCCTCTCAATGAGCGAGATTTTCCACATTCTGTGCATAGGGATACTTGAATAGGAAACAAACCATAAAGACAAAACTGAGAACTCCTTTATTTTGTCAAGTTTCAAAGAGCTACTACAAAACATGTTGGATTTAGAGTTCCAAATTCATCTACATATATAGGAGAGAACAGAGGGAAAGCTAAATATAGGAGAGAACAGAGGGAAACCTAAATATAAAAACTGCTACTGTAGGCGAACGATTCAACCTAGAAGAACAAAATTTGGTGAGCCAAGTGGGATTTATGTACTGATCATTACCACCAAGTATCATCAAGATTGGGTGAAAAATATTTGCTGGTATTTCGGAAAATCGTTATTTCTTAGAAGCTTGGCAACCCCTCTCAATGAAAGTGCTTTCCACAGTCTGTGCCTAAGGCTACTTGAAGAGGAAACAAACCATAGAGACAAAACTGAGAACTCCTTTATTTTGTCAAGTTTCAAAGAGCTACTACAAACCATGTTGGATTTAGAGTTCCAAATTCATCCATCTATATGAGAGAACAGAGTGAAACCTAAATATAAAAACTGCTACTGTAGACGAACGCTTCTTCCTAGAAGAACACAATTTGGTGAGCCAAGTGGGATGTGTGTACTGATGATTACCACCACGTATCATCAAGATTGGCTGAAGAAATATTTGCTGATATTTCGGAAAATCGTAATTTCTTGGAAGCTTGGCAACCCCTTTCAATGAATGTGCTTTTCCACAGTCACTGCTTAGGGCTACTTGAAGAGGAAACAAATGGTAGAGACAAAACTGAGAACTATTATTTTTTGTCAAGTTTCAAAGAGCTACTACAAACCATGTTGGATTTAGAGTTCCAAATTCATCTATCTATATAGGAGAGAACAGAGGGAAACCTAAAAATATAAACTGCTAGTGTAAACGAACACTTCAAACTAGAAGAACAAAATTTGGTGAGAAAGTGGGATTTGTGTACTTGTCTTTACCACCACGTATCATCAAGATTGGGTGAAAAAATTTTTGCTGGTATTTCGGAAACTCGTTATTTCTTGGAAGCTTGGCAACCCTTTTCGATGAAAGTTCTTCTCCACAGTCTGTGCCTAGTGCTACTAGAAGAGGAAAAAACCATAGAGACAAAACTGAGAACTCCTTTATTTTGTCAAGTTTCAAAGAGCTACTACAAAACATGTTGGATTTAGAGTTCCAAATTCATCTATGTATATAGGAGAGAACAGAGGAAAACCTAAATATAAAAACTGCTACTGTAGACGAAAGCTTCATCCTAGAAGAACATAATTTGGTGAGCCAAGTGGGATTTGTGTACTGATCATTACCACCAGGTTTCTTTAAGATTAGTTAAAAAATATTTGCTGGTATTTCGTAAACTCGTTATTTCTTAGAAGCTTGCCAACCCCTCTCAATCAAAGTGCTTTTCCACAGTCTGTGCCTAGGGCTACTTGAAGAGGAAACAAACCATAGAGACAAAACTGAGAACTCTTTATTTTGTCAAGTTTCAAAAAGCTACTACAAACCATGTGGGACTTACAGTTCCAAATTCATCTATCTATATAGGAGAGAACAGAGGAAAACCTAAATATAAAAACTGCTACTGTAGACGAACGCTTCAACATAGAAGAACAAAATTTGGTGAGCCAAGTAGGATTTTTGTACTGATCATTACCGCCAAGTATCACCAAGATTGGGTGAAAAAATAGTTGCTGATATTTCGGAAACTCATTATTTTTTAGAAGCTTGGCAACCCCTCTCAATGAAAGTGCTTTTCCACAGTCTGTGCCTAAAGCTTCTTGAAGAGGTAACAAACCATAGAGACAAAACTGAGAACTCCTTTATTTTGTCAAGTTTAAAAGAGCTACTACAAACCATGTTGGATTTAGAGTTCCAAATTCATCTATCTATATAGGAGAGAACAGAGGGAAACCTAAGTATAAAAACTGCTACTGCAGACGAACGCTTCAACATAGAAGAACAAAATTTGGTGAGCCTAGTGGGATTTGTGTACTGATCATTACCACCAAGTATCATCAAGATTGGGTGAAAAGTATTTGTTGGTATTTCGGAAAATTTTTATTTCTTAGAAGCTTCGCAACCCCTCTCAATGAAAGTGCTTTTCCACAGTCTGTGCCTAGGGCTACTTGAAGAGGAAACAAACCATAGAGACAAAACTGAGAACTCCTTTATTTTGTCAAGTTTCAAAGAGCTACTACAAACCATGTTGGATTTAGAGTTCTAAATTCATCTATCTATATGAGAGAACAGAGGAAATCCTAAATATGAATACTGCTACTGTAGACGAACGCTTCTTCCTAGAAGAACACAATTTGGTGAGCCAAGTGGGATTTGTGTACTAATAATTACCACCACGTATCATCAAGATTTGGTGAAAAAATATTTGCTGATATTTCGGAAAATCGTAATTTCTTGAAGCTTGGCAACCCCTTTCAATGAAAGTGCTTTTCCACACTCTCTGCTTGGGGCTACTTGAAGAGGAAACCAATGGTAGAGACAAAACTGCGAACCATTATTTTTGGTCAAGTTTCAAAGTGTTACTACAAACCATGTTGGATTTAGAGTTCCAAATTCATCTATCTATATAGGAGAGAACAGAGGGAAACCTAAAAATATAAACTGCTAGTGTAAAGGAACACTTCAAACTAGAAGAACAAAATTTGGTGAGAAAGTGGGATTTGTGTACTTGTCTTTACCACCACGTATCATCAAGATTGGGTGAAAAAATTTTTGCTGGTATTTCGGAAACTCGTTACTTCTTGGAAGCTTGGCAACCATTTTCAATGAAAGTTCTTCTAAACAGTCTGTGCCTAGGGCTACTAGAAGAGGAAACAAACCATAGACAGAAAACTGAGAACTCCTTTATTTTGTCAAGTTTCAAAGAGCTACTACAAAACATGTTGGATTTAGCGTTCCAAATTCATCTATGTATATAGGAGAGAACAGAGGAAAACCTAAATATAAAAACTGCTACTGTAGACGAACGCTTCATCCTAAAAGAACACAATTTGGTGAGCCAAGTGGGATTTGTGTACTGATCATTACGACCACGTTTCTTCAAGATTGGGTAAAAAATATTTGCTGGTATTTCGGAAACTCGTTATTTCTTTGAAGCTTGCCAACCCCTCTCAATGAGCGAGATTTTCCACATTCTGTGCATAGGGATACTTGAATAGGAAACAAACCATAAAGACAAAACTGAGAACTCCTTTATTTTGTCAAGTTTCAAAGAGCTACTACAAAACATGTTGGATTTAGAGTTCCAAATTCATCTACATATATAGGAGAGAACAGAGGGAAAGCTAAATATAGGAGAGAACAGAGGGAAACCTAAATATAAAAACTGCTACTGTAGGCGAACGATTCAACCTAGAAGAACAAAATTTGGTGAGCCAAGTGGGATTTATGTACTGATCATTACCACCAAGTATCATCAAGATTGGGTGAAAAATATTTGCTGGTATTTCGGAAAATCGTTATTTCTTAGAAGCTTGGCAACCCCTCTCAATGAAAGTGCTTTCCACAGTCTGTGCCTAAGGCTACTTGAAGAGGAAACAAACCATAGAGACAAAACTGAGAACTCCTTTATTTTGTCAAGTTTCAAAGAGCTACTACAAACCATGTTGGATTTAGAGTTCCAAATTCATCCATCTATATGAGAGAACAGAGTGAAACCTAAATATAAAAACTGCTACTGTAGACGAACGCTTCTTCCTAGAAGAACACAATTTGGTGAGCCAAGTGGGATGTGTGTACTGATGATTACCACCACGTATCATCAAGATTGGCTGAAGAAATATTTGCTGATATTTCGGAAAATCGTAATTTCTTGGAAGCTTGGCAACCCCTTTCAATGAATGTGCATTTCCACAGTCACTGCTTAGGGCTACTTGAAGAGGAAACAAATGGTAGAGACAAAACTGAGAACTATTATTTTTTGTCAAGTTTCAAAGAGCTACTACAAACCATGTTGGATTTAGAGTTCCAAATTCATCTATCTATATAGGAGAGAACAGAGGGAAACCTAAAAATATAAACTGCTAGTGTAAACGAACACTTCAAACTAGAAGAACAAAATTTGGTGAGAAAGTGGGATTTGTGTACTTGTCTTTACCACCACGTATCATCAAGATTGGGTGAAAAAATTTTTGCTGGTATTTCGGAAACTCGTTATTTCTTGGAAGCTTGGCAACCCTTTTCGATGAAAGTTCTTCTCCACAGTCTGTGCCTAGTGCTACTAGAAGAGGAAAAAACCATAGAGACAAAACTGAGAACTCCTTTATTTTGTCAAGTTTCAAAGAGCTACTACAAAACATGTTGGATTTAGAGTTCCAAATTCATCTATGTATATAGGAGAGAACAGAGGAAAACCTAAATATAAAAACTGCTACTGTAGACGAAAGCTTCATCCTAGAAGAACATAATTTGGTGAGCCAAGTGGGATTTGTGTACTGATCATTACCACCACGTTTCTTTAAGATTAGTTAAAAAATATTTGCTGGTATTTCGTAAACTCGTTATTTCTTAGAAGCTTGCCAACCCCTCTCAATCAAAGTGCTTTTCCACAGTCTGTGCCTAGGGCTACTTGAAGAGGAAACAAACCATAGAGACAAAACTGAGAACTCTTTATTTTGTCAAGTTTCAAAAAGCTACTACAAACCATGTGGGACTTACAGTTCCAAATTCATCTATCTATATAGGAGAGAACAGAGGAAAACCTAAATATAAAAACTGCTACTGTAGACGAACGCTTCAACATAGAAGAACAAAATTTGGTGAGCCAAGTAGGATTTTTGTACTGATCATTACCGCCAAGTATCACCAAGATTGGGTGAAAAAATAGTTGCTGATATTTCGGAAACTCATTATTTTTTAGAAGCTTGGCAACCCCTCTCAATGAAAGTGCTTTTCCACAGTCTGTGCCTAAAGCTTCTTGAAGAGGTAACAAACCATAGAGACAAAACTGAGAACTCCTTTATTTTGTCAAGTTTAAAAGAGCTACTACAAACCATGTTGGATTTAGAGTTCCAAATTCATCTATCTATATAGGAGAGAACAGAGGGAAACCTAAGTATAAAAACTGCTACTGCAGACGAACGCTTCAACATAGAAGAACAAAATTTGGTGAGCCTAGTGGGATTTGTGTACTGATCATTACGACCAAGTATCATCAAGATTGGGTGAAAAGTATTTGTTGGTATTTCGGAAAATTGTTATTTCTTAGAAGCTTGGCAACCCCTCTCAATGAAAGTGCTTTTCCACAGTCTGTGCCTAGGGCTACTTGAAGAGGAAACAAACCATAGAGACAAAACTGAGAACTCCTTTATTTTGTCAAGTTTCAAAGAGCTACTACAAACCATGTTGGATTTAGAGTTCTAAATTCATCTATCTATATGAGAGAACAGAGGAAATCCTAAATATAAATACTGCTACTGTAGACGAACGCTTCTTCCTAGAAGAACACAATTTGGTGAGCCAAGTGGGATTTGTGTACTAATAATTACCACCACGTATCATCAAGATTGGGTGAAAAAATATTTGCTGGTATTTCGGAAACTCGTTATTTCTTAGAAGCTTGGCAACCCCTCTCAATGAAAGTGCTTTTCCACAGTCTGTGCCTAGGGATACTTGAAGAGGAAACAAACCATAGAGACAAAACTGAGAACTCCTTTATTTTGTCTAGTTTCAATGAGCTACTACAAACCATGTTGAATTTACAGTTCCAAATTCATCTATCTATATAGGAGAGAACAGAGGGAAACCTAAAAATATAAACTGCTAGTGTAAACGAACACTTCAAACTAGAAGAACAAAATTTGGTGAGAAAGTGAGTTTTGTGTACTTGTCTTTACCACCACGTATCATCAAGATTGGGTGAAAAAATTTTTGCTGGTATTTCGGAAACTCGTTATTTCTTGGAAGCTTGGCAACCCTTTTCGATGAAAGTTCTTCTCCACAGTCTGTTCCTAGTGCTACTAGAAGAGGAAAAAACCATAGAGATAAAACTGAGAACTCCTTTATTTTGTCAAGTTTCAAAGAGCTACTACAAAACATGTTGGATTTAGAGTTCCAAATTCATCTATGTATATAGGAGAGAACAGAGGAAAACCTAAATATAAAAACTGCTACTGTAGACGAAAGCTTCATCCTAGAAGAACATAATTTGTTGAGCCAAGTGGGATTTGTGTACTGATCATTACCACCACGTTTCTTTAAGATTGGTTAAAAAATATTTGCTGGTATTTCGGAAACTCGTTATTTCTTAGAAGCTTGCCAACCCCTCTCAATCAAAGTGCTTTTCCACAGTCTGTGCCAAGGGCTAATTGAAGAGGAAACAAACCATAGAGACAAAACTGAGAACTACTTTTTTTGTAATGTTTCAAAGAGCCACTACAAACCATGTTGTATTTAGAGTTCCAAATTCATCTATCTATATAGGAGAGAACAGAGAAAAACCTAAAAATAAAAACTGCTACTATAAACGAATGCTTGAACCTAGCAGAACAAAATTTGGTGAGCCAAGTGAGATTTCTGTACTTGTTATTACCACCATGTATCATCCAGATTGGGTGAAAAAATATTTGCTGGTATTTCGGAAACTCGTAATTTCTTGGAAGTTTGGCAACCCCTTTCAATGAAAGTGCTTTTCCACAGTCTCTGCTTAGGGCTACTTGAAGAGGAAACAAACCATAGAGTCAAAACTAAGAACTACTTTTTTTTGTAAAGTTTCAACGTGCTACTACAAACCAAGTTGGATTTAGAGTTCCAAATTCATCTATCTATGTAGGAGAGAACAGAGGGAAACCTAAATATAAAAACTGCTATTGTAGACGAACGCTTCAACCTAGAAGAAAACAATTTGGTGATCCAAGTGGGATTTGTGTACTGATCATTACCACCACGTATCATCAAGTTTGGGTGAATAAATATTTGCTGGTATTTCGGAAACTCGTTATTTCTTAGAAGCTTGACAACCCCTCTCAATGAAAGTGCTTTTCCACAGTCTGTTCCTAGGGCTTCTTGAAGCGGAAACAAACCATTGTGACAAAACTGAGAACTCCTTTATTTTGTCAAGTTTCAAAGAGCTACTACAAACCATGTTGGATTTAGAGTTCCAAATTCATCCATCTATATAGGAGAGAAAAGAGTGAAACCTAAAATAAAAACTGCTACTGTAAACGAACGCTTCACCCTAGAAGAACAAAATTTGGTGAGCCAAGTGGGATTGGTGTCCTTGTCATTACCACTACGTATCATCAAGATTGGGTGAAAAAATATTTGCTGGTATTTCAGAAATTCGTAATTTCTTCGAAGCTTTGCAACCCCTTTCAATGAAAGTGCTTTCGCACAGTCTTTGCTTAGGGCTACTTCAAGAGGAAACAAATCATAGAGACAAAACTGAGAACTACTTTTTTTTCAAGTTTAAAAGAGCTACTACAAACCATGTTGGATTAAGAGTTCCAAATTCATCTATATATATGGGAGAGAACAGAGTGAAACCTAAAAATATAAACTGCTACTGTAAACGAACGCTTCAAACTAGAAGAACAAAATTTGGTGAGCCAAGTGGGATTTGTGTACCCATCACTACCACCAAGTATCATCAAGATTGGGTGAGAAAATATTTGCTAGTGTTTTGGAAACTCGTATTTTCTTGGAAGCTTGGCAACCCCTTTCAATGAATGTGGTTTTCTACATTCTGTGACTAGGGCTACTTGAAGAGGAAACAAACCATAGAGAAAAAATTCAGAACTACTTTATTTTGTCAAGTTTGAAAGAGCTACCACAAACCATGTTGGATTTAGAGTTCCAAATTCATCTATCTATATAAGAGAGAACAGAGTGAAACCTACATATAAAAACTGGTACTGTAGACGAACGTTTCAACCTAGAAGAACACTTTGCTGAGCCAAGTGGGATTTGTGTACTGATCATTTCCACCACGTATCAACAAGATTGGGTGAAAAAATATTTGCTGGTATTTCGGAAACTCGTTATTTCTTAGAAGCTTGGCAACCCCTCTCAATGAAAGTACTTTTCCACAGTCTGTGACAAGGGCTATTTGAAGAGGAAACAAACCATAGAGACAAAATTGAGAACTACTTTTTTTGTCAAGTTTGAAAGAGCTACTACAAACCATTTTGGATTTAGAGTTCCAAATTCATCTATCTATACAGGAGAGAACAGAGGGAAACCTAAATTAAAAACTGCTACTTTAGACGAACCCTTCAAACAAGAAGAACCAAATTTGGATAGCCAAGTGGAATTTTTGTACTGATCATTACCACCAAGTATCCTCAAGACTGGGTGAAAAAATATATGCAGGTATTTCAGGAAACTCGTTATTTCTTAGAAGCTTGGCAACCCCTCTCAATGAAAGTGCTTTTCCACAGTCTGTGCCTAGGGCTACTTGAAGAGGAAACAAACCATTGAGACAAAACTGAGAGCTCCTTTATTTTGTCAAGATTCAAAGACCTACTACAAACCATGTTTGATATAGAGTTCCAAATTCATCTATCTATATAGAAGAGAACAGAGTGAAACCTAAAAATAAAAACTGCTACTGTAAACGAACCCTTCAACCTAGAAAAACAAAATTTGGTGAGCCACGTGGGATATGTGTACTTGTCATTACCACCACGTATCCTCAAGATTGCCTGAAAAAATATTTCCTGGTATTTCGGAAACTCGTAATTTCTTGGAAGCTTGGCAACACCTTTCAATGAAAGTGCTTTTCCACATTCTGTTCCTAGGGCTACTTGAAGAGGAAAAACCGTAGAGACAAAACTGAGAACTACTTTATTTTGTCAAGTTTCAAAGAGCTACTACAAACCATGTTGGAGTTAGAGTTCCAAATTCATCTATCTATATATAGAGAACAGAGTGAAACCTAAATATTAAAACTGCTACTGTAGACGAACGCTTCAACCTAGAAGAACACAATTAGGTGAGCCAAGTGGGATTTGTGTACTGATCATCACCACTACGTATCATCAAGATTGGGTGAAAAAATATTTGCTGGTATTTCGGAAACTCGTTACTTCTTAGAAGCTTGGCAACCCCTCTCAATGAAAGTGCTTTTCCACAGTCTGTGCCAAGGGCTAATTGAAGAGGAAACAAACCATACGGACAAAACAGAGAACTCCTTTATTTTGTCAAGTTTCAAAGATCTACTACAAACCATGTTGGATTTAGAGTTCCAAATTCATCTATCTATATAGGAGAGAACAGAGTAAAATCTAAAAATAAAAACTGCTACTATAAACGAGTGCTTCAACCTAGCAGAAAAAAATTTGGTGAGCCAAGTGGGATTTGTGTACTGATCATTACCACTACGTATCATCAAGATTGGGTGAAAAAATATTTGCTGGTATTTCGGAAACTCGTTACTTCTTAGAAGCTTGGCAACCCCTCTCAATGAAAGTGCTTTTCCAGTCTGTGCCAAGGGCTAATTGAAGAGGAAACAAACCATAGAGACAAAACTGAGAACTACTTTTTTTGTAATGTTTCAAAGAGCCACTACAAACCATATTGTATTTAGAGTTCCAAATTCATCTATCTATATAGGAGAGAACAGAGAAAAACCTAAAAATAAAAACTGCTACTATAAACGAATGCTTGAACCTAGCAGAACAAAATTTGGTGAGCCAAGTGAGATTTCTGTACTTGTTATTACCACCATGTATCATCCAGATTGGGTGAAAAAATATTTTCTGGTATTTCGGAAACTCGTAATTTCTTGGAAGCTTGGCAACCCCTTTCAATGAAAGTGCTTTTCCACAGTCTCTGCTTAGGGCTACTTGAAGAGGAAACAAACCATAGAGACAAAACTAAGAACTACTTTTTTTGTAAAGTTTCAACGTGCTACTACAAACCAAGTTGGATTTAGAGTTCCAAATTCATCTATCTATGTAGGAGAGAACAGAGGGAAACCTAAATATAAAAACTGCTAGTGTAGACGAAAGCTTCAACCTAGAAGAACACAATTTGGTGAGCCAAGTGGGATTTGTGTACTGATCATTACCACCACGTATCATCAAGATTGGGTGAATAAATATTTGCTGGTATTTCGGAAACTCGTTATTTATTAGAAGCTTGGAAACCCCTCTCAATGAAAGTGCTTTTCCACAGTCTGTGCCTAGGGCTACATGAAGAGAAAACAAGCCATAGAGACAAAACTGAGAACTCCTTTATTTTGTCAAGTTTCAAAGAGCTACTACAAACCATGTTGGATTTAGAGTTCCAAATTCATCTATCTATATAGGAGAGAACAGAGTAAATCCTAAAAATAAAAACTGCTACTGTAAACGAACGCTTCAACCTAGAAGAACAAAATTGGGTGAGCCAAGTGGGATTTGTGTACCGATCATTACCACCGAGTATCACAAAGATTGGGTGAAAAAATATTAGCTGGTATTTTGGAAACTCGTTATTGCTTAGAAGCTTGGCAACCCCTCTCAATTAAAGTGCTTTTCCACAGTCTGTGCCTAGGGCTACTTTAAGAGGATACAAACCATAGAGACAAAACTGAGAACTAATTTATTTTGTCAAGTTTCAAAGAGCTACTACAAACCATATTGGATTTAGAGTTCCGAATTCATCTATCTATATAAAAGAGAACAGAGTGAAACCAAAAAATAAAAACAGCTACTGTAAACGAACGCTTCAACCTAGAAGAACAAAATTTGGTGAGCCAAGTGGGATTTGTGTACTTGTCAATACCATCACGTATCATCTAGATTGGGTGAAAAAGTATTTGCTGGTATTTCGGAAACTCGTAATTTCTTGGAAGATTCACAACTCCTTTCAATGAAAGTGCTTTTCCACAGTCTCTTCTTAAGGCTACTTGAAGAGGAAACAAATTATAGAGACAAATATGAGAACTACTTTATTTTGTCAAGTTTCAAAGAGCTACTACAAACCATGTTGTATTTAGAGTTCCAAATTCATCTATCTACATAGGAGAGAACAGAGGAAAACCTAAAAATATAAACTGCTACTGTAAACGAATGCTTCAACCTAGAAGTGTCAAAATTTGGCGAGTCAATGGGATTTGTGTACAGATCATTACCACCAAGTACCATCAAGATTGGGTAAAAAAAATTTGCTGGTATTTCGGAAACTCGTTATTTCTTGGAAGCTTGTCAACCCCTCTCAATGAAGTGCTTTTCCACAGTCTGTGCCTAGGGCTACTTGAAGGGGAAACAAAACATAGAGACCAAACAGAGAACTCCTTTATTTTGTCAAGTTTCAAAGAGCTACTACAAACCATGTTGGATTTAGAGTTCCAAATTCATCTATCTACATAGGAGAGAACAGAGGGAAACCTAAAAATATAAACTGCTACTGTAAACGAATGCTTCATCCTAGAAGTTCAAAATTTGGTGAGTCAATGGGATTTGTGTACAGATCATTACCACCAAGTACCATCAAGATTGGGTAAAAAAAATTTGCTGGTATTTCGGAAACTCGTTATTTCTTGGAAGCTTGGCAACCCCTTTCAATGAAAGTGATTTTCCACAGTCTGTGCCTAGGGCTACTTGAAGAGGAAACAAACCATAGAGACAATACAGAGAACTACTTATTTTGTCAAGTTTCAAAAGCTACTACAAACCATGTTGGATTTAGAGTTCCAAATTTTTCGATCTATATAAGAGAGAACAGAATGAAACCTAAAAACAAAAACTGCTACTGTAAACGAACGCTTCAACCTAGAAGAACAAAATTTGGTAAGCCAAGTTGGATTTGTGTACTTGTCATTACCACCACGTATCATCAACATTGGGTAAAAAAATTTGCTGGTATTTCGGAAACTCGTAATTTCTCGAAAGCTTGGCAACTCCTTTCAATGAAAGTTCTTTTCCACAGTCTCTGCTTAGGACTACTTGAAGAGGAAACAAATCATAGAGACAAAATTAAGAACTACTTTTTGTCAATATTCAAAGAGCTACTACAAACCATGTTGGATTTAGATTTCCAAATTCATCTATCTATATAGGAGAGAACAGGGTGAAACCTAAAAATGAAAAATGCTTCTGTAAACGAACGCTTCAACCTAGAAGAACAAAACTTGGTGAGCCAAGTGGGATTTGTGTACTTTTCATTACCACCACGTTCATCAAGACTGGGTGAAAAAATATTTGCTGGTATTTTGGAAACTCCTAAATTCTTGAAAGCTTGGCAACCCATTTCAATGAAAGTGCTTTTCCACAGTCTCTGCTTAGGGCTACTTGAGGAGGAAACAAACCATAGAGACAAAACTGAGAACTCCTTTATTTTGTCAAGTTTCAAGGAGATACTACAAACCATGTTGGATTTAGAGTTCCAAATTCATCTATCTATATAGGAGAGAACAGAGGGAAAAATAAATATAAAAACTGCTACTGTAGACGAACGCTTCAACCTAGAAGAACACAATTTATTGAGCCAAGTGGGATTTGTGTACTGATCATTATCGCCAAGTATCATCAAGATAGGGTGAAAAAATATTTGCTGGTATTTCGGAAACTCGTTATTTCTTGGAAGCTTGGCAACCCCCTTCAATGAAAGTGCTTTTCCACAGTCTGTGCCTAGGGCTACTTGAAGAGGAAACAAACCATAGAGACAATACTCAGAACTCCTTTATTTTGTCAAGTTTCAAAGAGCTACTACAAACCATGTTGGATTTAGAGTTCCAAATTCATCTATCTATATAGAAAAGAAGAGAGTGAAACCTAAATATAAAAACCGCTACTGTAGACGAACGCTTCAACCTAGAAATACAAAATTTGGTGAGCCAAGTGGGATTGGTGTCCTGATCATTACCACCAAGTATCATCAAGATTGGGTGAAAAAATATTTGCTGGTATGTCGGAAACTCGTTATTTCTTAGAAGATTGGCAACCCCTCTCAATGAAAGTGCTTTTCCACAGTCTGTGCCTATGGCTACTTGAACAGGAAACCAACCAGAGAGACAAAACTGAAAACTCCTTTATTTTGTCAAGTTTCAAAGAGCTACTACAAACCATGTTGGATTTAGAGTTCCAAATTCATCTATCTACATAGGAGAGAACAGAGGGAAACCTAAAAATATAAACTGCTACTGTAAACGAATGCTTTAACCTAGAAGTGTCAAAATTTGGTGAGTCAATGGGATTTGTGTACAGATCATTACCACCAAGTATCATCAAGATTGGGTAAAAAAATATTTGCTGGTAATTCGGAAACTCGTTATTTCTTGGAAGCTTGGCAACCCCTTTCAATGAAAGTGATTTTCCACAGTCTGTGCCTAGGGCTACTTGAAGAGGATACAAACCATAGAGACAATACAGAGAACTACTTTATTTTGTCAAGTTTCAAAAGCTACTACAAACCATGTTGGATTTAGTGTTCCAAATTTTTCGATCTATATAAGAGAGAACAGAATGAAACCTAAAAATAAAAACTGCTACTGTAAACGAACGCTTCAACCTAGAAGAACAAAATTTGGTGAGCCAAGTGGGATTTGTGTACTTGTCATTACCACCACGTATCATCAAGATTGGGTGAAAAAGTATTTGCTGGTATTTCGGAAACTCGTAATTTCTTGGAAGCTTCACAACTCCTTTCAATGAAAGTGCTTTTCCACAGTCTCTTCTTAGGGCTACTTGAAGAGGAAACAAATTATTGAGACGAAACTGAGAACTACTATTTTGTGAAGTTTCAAAGAGCTAGTACAAACCATGTTGGATTTAGAGTTCCAAATTTATTTATCTATATAAGAGAGAACAGAGTGAAACCTAAATATAAAAACTGCTACTGTAGACGAACGCTTAAACCTAGAAGAACAAAATTTGGTGAGCCAAGTGGGATTTGTGGACTGATCATTACCACCAAGTGTCATCAAGATTGGGTGAAAAAATATTTGCTGGTATTTCGGAATATCGTTATTTCTTAGAAGCTTGACAACCCCTCTCAATGAAATTGCTTTTCCAAGTCTGTGCCTAGGGAAACTTGAAGAGGAAACAAACCATAGAGACAAAACTGAGAACTCCTTTATTTTGTCAAGTTTCAAAGAGCTACTACAAACCATGTTAGGTTTTGAGTTCCAAATTCATCTACCTATAAAAGAGAGGGCAGAGTGAAACCTAAATTTAAAAACTGCTAGTGTAGACGAACGCTTAAACATAGAAGAACAAAACTTGGTGAGCTAAGTGGGATTGGTGGACTGATCATTACCACCAAGTATCATCAAATTGGGTGAAAAAATATTTGCTGGTATTTTGGAAACTCGTTATTTTTTAGAAGCTTAGCAACCCCTCTCAATGAAAGTGCTTTTCACAGTCTGTGCCTAGGGCTACTTGAAGAGGAAACAAACCATAGAGACAAAACAGAGAACTCCTTTATTTTGTCAAGTTTCAAAGAGCTACTACAAACCATGTTGGATTTAGAGTTCCAAATTCATTTATCTATATAAGAGAAAACAAAGTGAAACCTAAATATAAAAACTGCTACTGTAGACGAACGCTTAAACCTAGAAGAACAAAATTTGGTGAGCCAAGTGGGATTTGTGGACTTATCATTACCACTAAGTATCATCAAGATTGGGTGAAAAAATAATTGCTGGTATTTCGGAAACTCGTTGTTTCTTAGAAGCTTGGCAACCCCCTCAATGAAAGTGCTTTTTCAAGTCTGTGCCTAGGGCAACTTGAAGAGGAAACAAACAATAGAGATGAAACTGAGAACTCCTTTATTTCGTCAACTTTCGAAGAGCTACTGCAAACCATGTTGGATTTAGAGTTCCAAATTCATCTATCTATATAGGAGAGAACAGAGTGAAACCTAAAAATAAAAACTGCTACTGTAAACGAACGCTTCAACCTAGAAGAACAAAATTGGGTGAGCCAAGTGGGATTTGTGTACCGATCATTACCACCGAGTATCACAAAGATTGGTGAAAAAATATTAGCTGGTATTTTGGAAACTCGTTATTGCTTAGAAGCTTGGCAACCCCTCTCAATTAAAGTGCTTTTCCACTGTCTGTGCCTAGGGCTACTTTAAGAGGATACAAACCATAGAGACAAAACTGAGAACTAATTTATTTTGTCAAGTTTCAAAGAGCTACTACAAACCATGTTGGATTTAGAGTTCCGAATTCATCTATCTATATAAAAGAGAACAGAGTGAAACCAAAAAATAATAACAGCTACTGTAAACGAACGCTTCAACCTAGAAGAACAAAATTTGGTGAGCCAAGTGGGATTTGTGTACTTGTCAATACCATCACGTATCATCTAGATTGGGTGAAAAAGTATTTGCTGGTATTTCGGAAACTCGTAATTTCTTGGAAGATTCACAAATCCTTTCAATGAAAGTGCTTTTCCACAGTCTCTTCTTAAGGCTACTTGAAGAGGAAACAAATTATAGAGACAAATATGAGAACTACTTATTTTGTAAAGTTTCAAAGAGCTAGTACAAACCATGTTGGATTTAGAGTTCCAAATTCAGCTATTTATATAGGAGAGAACAGAGGGAAACCTAAATATATAAACTGCTACTGTAAACGAACGCTTCAAAGTAGAAGAACAAAATTTGGTGAGTCAAGTGGGATTTCTGTACGGATCATTACCACCAAGTATCATCAAGATTGGGTGAAAAAATATTTGCTGGTATTTCGGAAACTCCTTATTTCTTCTAAGCTTGGCAACCCCTATCAATGAAAGTTCTTTTCCACAGTCTCAGCTTAGGGCTACTTGAAGAGGAAACAAATCATAGAAAAAAAACTGAGAACACCTTTATTTTGCCAAGTTTCAAAGATCTACTACAAACCATGTTGGATTTAGAGTTCCAAATTCATCTATCTATATAGGAGAGAACAGAGGGTAACCTAAATATAAAAACTGGTATTGTGGACGAAATCTTCAACCTAAAAGAACAATATTTGCTGAGCCAAGTGGGATTTATGTACCAATCATTACCACCACGTATTCAAGATTGAGTGAGAAAATATTTGCCGCTATTTCGGAAACTCGTAATTTCTTGGAAGCTTGGCAACACCTTTCAATGAAAGTGCTTTTCCACAGTCTCTGCTTAGGGTAACTTGAAGAGGAAACGAATCATAGAGACAAAACTGAGAACTACTTTTTTTTGTCAAGTTTCAAAGAGCTACTATAAACCATTTTGGATTTAGATTTCCAAATTCATCTATCTATATAGGAGAGAAGAGAGGAAATCCAAAATATAAAAACTGCTACTGTAGACAAACGCTTCAACCTAGAAGAACACAATTTGGTGACCCAAGTGGGATTTGTGTGCTGATCATTACCACCACGTATCATGAAGATTGGGTGAAAAAATATTTGCTGGTATTTCGGAAACTCGTTATTTCTTAGAATCTTGGAAACCCCTATCAATTAAAGTGCTTTTCCACGGTCTGTGCCTAGGGCTACTTGAAGAGAAAACTAACCATACAGACAAAACTGAGAACTACTTTATGTTGTCAAGTTTCAAAGAGCTACTACAAACCATGTTGGATTTAGAGTTCCAAATTATCTATCTATATAGGAGAGAACAGAGGGAAACCTAAATATAAAAACTGCTACTGTAGACGAACGCTTCAACGTAGAAGAACAAAATTTGGTGAGCCAAATGTTATTTCTGTACTGATCATTACCACCAAGTATCATCAAGATTGGGAGAAAAAATATTTGCTGGTATTTTGGAAACTCGTAATTTCTTGGAAGCTTGGCAACCCCTTTCAATGAAAGTGCTTTTCCACAGTCTCTGCTTAGGGCTACTTGAAGAGGAAACAAACCATAGAGACAAAACTGGGAACTACTTTTTTTTTGAAATTTCAAAGAGCTACAACAAACCATGTTGGATTTAGAGTTCCAAATTCATCTATCTATGTAGAAGAGAACAGAGAAAAACCTAAATATAAAAACTGCTAATGTAGACGAACGCTTCAACGTAGAAGGACAAAATTTGGTGAACCATGTGGGATTTGTGCTCTGAACATTACCACCAAGTATCATGAAGATTGGGTGAAAAAATATTTGCTGGTATTTCGGAAGCTCGTTATTTCTTAGAAGCTTGGAAATGAAAGTGTATTTCCACAATGTGTGCCTAGGACTACTTGAAGAGGAAACAAACCATAGAGACAAATCTGAGAACTCCTTCATTTTGTCAAGTTTCAAAGAGCTACTACAAACCATGTTGGATTTAGAGTTCCAAATTCATCTATCTATTTAAGAGAGAACAGAGGGAAACCTAAATATAAAAACTGCTACTGTAGACGAACGCTTCAACCTAGAGGAACAAAATTTGGTGAGCCAAGTGGGATTTATGTATTGATCATTACCAAAAAGTATCATCAATATTGGGTGAAAAAATATTTGCTGGTATTTCTGAAATTCGTTATTTCTTAGAAGCTTGGCAACCACTCTCAATGAAATGCTTTTCCACAGTCTGTGCCTAGGGTTATTGAAGAGAAAACAAACCATAGAGACAAACCTGAGAACTCCTTTATTTTGTCAACTTTCCAAGAGCTACTACAGACCATGTTGGATTTAGAGTTCCAAATTCATCTATCTATATAGGAGAGAACAGAGGGCAACCTGAAAATATAAACTGATACTGTAAACGAACGATTCAACCTAGAAGAACAAAATTTGATGAGCCAAGTGGGATTTGTGTACCGATCATTACCACCAAGTATCATCAAGATTGGGTGAAAAAATATTTGCAAAAAAAAAAAAAAAAAGAGAGAGATTCACGTGCTCACTGTGTCTCTCAATGAAAGTGCTTTTCCACAGTCTCTGCCTATGGCTACTTGAACAGGAAACCAACCAGAGAGACAAAACTGAGATCTCCTTTATTTTGTCAAGTTTCAAAGAGCTACTACAAACCATGTTGAATTTAGAGTTCCAAATTCATCTATCTACATAGGAGAGAACAGAGGGAAACCTAAAAATATAAACTGCTACTGTAAACGAATGCTTCAACCTAGAAGTGTCAAAATTTGGTGAGTCAATGGGTTTTGTGTACAGATCATTACCACCAAGTACCATCAAGATTGGGTAAAAAAAATTTGCTGGTATTTCGGAAACTCGTTATTTCTTGGAAGCTTGTCAACCCCTCTAAATGAAGTGCTTTTCCAGAGTCTGTGCCTAGGGCTATTGAAGAGGAAACAAACCATAGAGACAAAACTGAGAACTCCTTTATTTTGTCAAGTTTCAAAGAGCTACTACAACCCAAGTTGGATTTAGAGTTCCAAATTCTTCTATCTATATAGGAGAGAACGGAGGGAAACCTAAAAATAAAAACTGCTAATGTAAACGAACGCTGGAAACTAGAAGACAAAATTTGTTGAACCAAGTGGGATTTGTGTACTAGTCAATACCCCCACGTATCATCAAGATTGGGTGAAAAAATATTTGCTGGTATTTAGGAAACTCGTAATTTCTTGGAAGCTTGGCAACCCCTTTCTATGAAAGTGCTTTTCCAAAGTGTATACTTAGGGCTACTTGAAGAGGAAACAAACCATAGAGAAAAAACTGAGAACTACTTTTTTTTGTCAAGTTTCAAAGAGCTACTACAAACCATGTTGGATTTAGAGTTCCAAATTCATCTATCTATTTAGGAGAGAACAGAGGGAAACCTAAATATAAAAACTGCAACTGTAGACGAACGCTTCAACCTAGAAGAACAAAATTTGGTGAGCCAAGTGGGATTTGTGTATTGATCATTACCACAAAGTATCATCAATATTGGGTGAATAAATATTTGTGATATTTCTGAAATTCGTTATTTCTTAGAAGCTTGGCTACCACTCTCAATGAAATGCTTTTCCACAGTCTGTGCCTAGGGTTATTGAAGAGAAAACAAACCATAGAGACAAACCTGAGAACTCCTTTATTTTGTCAACTTTCCAAGAGCTACTATAGACCATGTTGGATTTAGATTCCAAATTCATCTATCTAAATAGGAGAGAACAGAGGGCAACCTGAAAATATAAACTGATACTGTAAACGAACGATTCAACCTAGAAGAACAAAATTTGGTGAGCCAAGTGCGATTTGTGTACTGATCATTACCACCAAGTATCATCAAGATTGGGTGAAAAAATATTTGCTGGTATTTCGGAAACTCGTTATTTCTTAGAAGATTGGCAACCCCTCTCAATGAAAGTGCTTTTCCACAGTCTGTGCCTAGGGCTACTTGAAGAGGAAACAAACCATAGAGAGAAAACTGGGAACTCCTTTATTTTATCAATTTTCAAAGAGCTACTACAAACCATGTTGGATTTAGAGTTCCAAATTCATCTATCTATATAGAAGTGGACTGAGTTAAAAGTAAAAATAAAAACTGCTACTGTAAACGAATGATTCAACCTAGAACAAAATTTGGTGAGCCAAGTGGGATTTGTGTAGTAGTCATTAACACCACGTATCATCAAGATTGGGTGAAAAAATATTTGCTTGTATTTCGGTAACTCGTAATTTATTGGAAGCTTGGCAACCACTTTCAATGAAAGTGCTATTCCAGAGTCTCTGCCTAGGGATATTTGAAGAGGAAACAAACCATAGACACAAAATTGCGAACTACGTTTTTTTGTCAAGTTTCAAAGAGCTACTACAAACCATGTTGGATTTAGTGTTCCAAATTCATCTATCTATATAGGAGAGAACAGATAAACCTAAATATAAAAACTGCTACTGTAGACGAACGCTTCAACCTAGAAGAACAAAATTTGGTGAGCCAAGTGCGATTTGTGTACTGATCATTACCACCAAGTATCATCAAGATTGGGTGAAAAAATATTTGCTGGTATTTTGGAAACTCGTTATTTCTTAGAAGCTTGGCAACCCCTCTCAATGAAAGTGCTTTTCCACAGTCTGTGCCTAGGGCTACATGAAGAGGAAACAAACCATAGAGACAAAACTGAGAACTCCTTTATTTTGTCAAGTTTCAAAGAGCTACTACAAACCATGTTGGATTTAGAGTTCCAAATTCATCTAACTATATAGGAGAGAACAGAGGGAAACCTAAAAATAAAAACTGCTACTGTAAACGAACGCTTCAAAGTAGAAGAACAAAATTTGGTGAGTCAAGTGGGATTTGTGTACCGATCATTACCACCACGTATCATCAAGATTGGGTGAAAAAATATTTGCTGGTGTTTCGGAATCTCGTTATTTCTTGGAAGTTTCGCAACTCCTCTCAATGAAAGTGCTTTTCCACAGTCTGTGCCTAGGGCTACTTGAAGAGGAAGCAAACCATAGCGACAAAAGTGAGAACTCCTTTATTTTGTCAAGTTTCAAAGAGCTACTACAAACCATGTTGGATTTAGAGTTCCAAATTCATCTATCTATATAGGAGAGAACAGAGGGAAACCTAAATATAAAAACTGCTACTGTATACGAACGCTTAAACATAGAAGAACAAAATTTGGTGAGAAAAGTGGGATTTGTGTTCTTGTCATTACCACCACGTATCATCCAGATTGGGTAAAATGTATTTGCTGTTATTTCGGAAAGTCCTAATTTCTTGGAAGCTTGGCAACCCCTTTCAATGAAAGTGCTTTTCCACAGTCTCTGCTAAGGGCTACTTGAAGAGGATACAAACCATAGAGACAAAACTGAGAACTACTTTTCTTGTTAAGTTTCAAGGAGCTACTACAAACCATGTTGGATTTAGATTTCCAAATTCATTTAACTATATAGGAGAGAAGAGAGGGAAACCTAAATATAAAAACTGCTACTCTCAACGAATGCTTCAAACCAGAAGAGCAAAATTTTAGTGAGCCAAGTGGGATTTGTGTACTGATCATTAACACCAAGTATCATCATGATTGGGTGAAAAAATATTGGCTGGTATTTCGGAAACTCGTTATTTCTTAGAAGCTTTGCAACCCCTCTCAATGAAAGTGCTTTTCCACAGTCTGTGCCTAGGTTTACTTGAAGAGGAAACAAACCATAGAGACAAAACTGAGAACGCCTTTATTTATCAAGTTTCAAAGAGCTACTTGAAACCATGTTGAATTTAGAGTTCCAAATTCATCTATCTATATAGGAGAGAACACAGGGAAACCTAAAAATATAAACTGCTACTGTAAACGAATGCTTCAACCTAGAAGAACAAAATTTGATGGGCCAAGGGGGATTTGTGTCCTTGTCATTACGACCACGTATCATTCAGATTGGGTGAAAAAATATTTGCTCGTATTTCGGAAACTCGTAATTTCTTGGAAGCTTGGCAACCCCTTTCAATGAAAGTGATTTTCCACAGTCTCTGCTTAGGGCTACTTGAAGAGGAAACAAATTATAGAGACAAACCTGAGAACTCCTTTATTATGTCATGTTTCAAAGAGCTACTACAAACCTTGTTGGATTTAGAGTTCCAAATTCATCTATCTACATAGGAGAGAACAGAGTGAAACCTAAAAATAAAAACTGCTACTTGAAACGAACGCTTCAACCAAGAAGAACAAAATTTGGTAAGCCAAGTGGGATTTGTGCACTTTTCATTACCACCAAGTATCATCAAGATTTGATGAAAAAATATTTGCTGGTATTTCGGAAACTCATTATTTCTTCCAAACTTGCCAACCCCTTTCAAAGAAAGTGCTTTTGCACAGTCTCTGCTTAGGGCTACTTGAAAAGGAAACAAATCATAGAGAAAAAACTGAGAACTGCTTTATTTTGTCAAGTTTCAAAGAGCTACTACAAAACATGTTGGATTTAGAGTTCCAAATTCATCTATCTATATAGGAGAGAACAGAGGGAAACCTAAAAATATAAACTGCTACTGTAAACGAACGCTTCCACCTAGAAGAACAAAATTTGGTGAGTCAAGTGGGATTTGTGTACCGATCATTACCACCAAGTATCATCCAGATTGGGTGAAAAAATATTTGCTGGTATTTCGGAAACTCGTTATTTCTTGGAAGCTTGGCAACCCGTTTCAATGAAAGTGCTTTTCCAGAGTCTGTGCCTAGGGCTCCTTGAAAAGGACACAAACCATAGAGACAATACTGAGAACTACTTTATTTTGTCAAGTTTCAAAGAGCTACTACAAACCATGTTGGATTTAGAGTTCCAAATTCATCTATCTATATAGGAGAGAACAGAGGGAAACCTAAAAATATAAACTGCTACTGTAAACGAACGCTTCAACCTAGAGGAACAAAATTTGGTGAGTCAACTGGGATTTGTGTACTGATCATTTCCACCAAGTATCATCCAGATTGGGTGAAAAAATATTTGCTGATATTTCGGAAACTCGTTATTTCTTGGAAGCTTGGCAATGCCTTTCAATGAAAGTGCTTTTCCACAGTCTGTGCCTAGGGCTACTTGAAGAGGAAACAAACCATAGAGACAATACTGAGAACTCCTTTATGTTGTCAAGTTTCAAACAGCTACTACAAACCATGTTGGATTTAGAGTTCCAAATTTATGTATCTATATAGAAGAAGACAGAGTGAAACCTAAATATAAAAAACTGCTACTGTAGAAGAACGCTTCAACCTAGAAGAACAAAATTTGGTGAGTCAAGTGGGATTTCTGTACTGATCATTACCACCAAGTATCATCAAGATTGGGTGAAAAAATATTTGCTCTTATTTCGGAAACTCGTTATTTCTTGGAAGCTTGGCAACCCCTCTCAATGAAAGTGCTTTTCCACAGTCTGTGCCAAGGGCTACTTGAATAGGAAACAAACCGTAGAGACAAAAGTGAGAACTCCTTTATTTTGTCAAGTTTCAAAGAGCTACTACAAACCATGTTGGATTAAGGGTTCCAAATTCATCTATCTATATAGGAGAGAACAGAGGGAAACCTAAAAATAAAAACTGCTACTGTAAACGAACGCTTCAACCTAGAAAAACAAAATTTGGTGAGCCAAGTGGGATTTTTGTCCCGATCATTAGCACCACGTATCATCAAGATTGGATGAAAAAATATTTGCTGGTATTTCGGAAACTCGTAATTTCTTGGAAGCTTTGCAACCCCTTTCAATGAAAGTGCTTTTCCCCAGTTTCTTCTTAGGGCTACTTGAAGAGGAAACAAATAATAGAGACAAAACTTAGAATTCCTTTATTTTGTCAAGTTTCAAAGAGCTACTACAAACCATGTTGGATTAAGAGTTCCAAATTCATCTATCTATATAGGAGAGAACAGAGGGAAACCTAAAAATATAAACTACTATTGTAAAAGAACGCTTCAACGTTGAAGAACAAAATTTGGTGAGTCAAGTGGGATTTGTGTAACAATGATTACCACCAAGTATCATCAAGATTGGGTGAAAAAATATTTGCGGGTATTTCGGGAACTCGTTATTTTTTGGAAGCTTGGCAACCCCTTTCAATGAACGTGCTTTTCCACAATCTCTGCTTAGGGCTACTGGAAGAGGAAACAAACCATAGAGACAAAACTGAGAACTACTTTTTTTTGTCATGTTTCAAAGAGCGACTATAAACCATGTTGGATTTAGAGTTAAAATTCATCTATCTATATAGGAGAGAACAGAGGGAAACGTAAATATAAAAACGACTACTGTAGACGAACGCTTCAACCTAGAAGAAAAAAAATTGGTGACCAAGTGGGATTTGTGTACTGATCATTACCACCAAGTATCATCAAGACTGGGTAAAAAAATATTTGCTGGTATTTCGGAAACTCGTTATTTCTTAGAAGCTTGGCAACCCCTCTCAATGAAAGTGCTTTTCCACAGTCTGTGCCTAGGTTTACTTGAAGAGGAAACAAACCATAGAGACAAAACTGAGAACGCCTTTATTTATCAAGTTTCAAAGAGCTACTAGAAACCATGTTGAATTTAGAGTTCCAAATTCATCTATCTATATAGGAGAGAACACAGGGAAACCTAAAAATATAAACTGCTACTGTAAACGAATGCTTCAACGTAGAAGAACAAAATTTGATGGGCCAAGGGGGATTTGTGTCCTTGTCATTACGACCACGTATCATTCAGATTGGGTGAAAAAATATTTGCTGGTATTTCGGAAACTCGTAATTTCTTGGAAGCTTGGCAACCCCTTTCAATGAAAGTGCTTTTCCACAGTCTCTGCTTAGGGCTACTTGAAGAGGAAACAAATTATAGAGACAAACCTGAGAACTCCTTTATTATGTCATGTTTCAAAGAGCTACTACAAACCTTGTTGGATTTAGAGTTCCAAATTCATCTATCTACATAGGAGAGAACAGAGTGAAACCTAAAAATAAAAACTGCTACTTGAAACGAACGCTTCAACCAAGAAGAACAAAATTTGGTAAGCCAAGTGGGATTTGTGCACTTTTCATTACCACCAAGTATCATCAAGATTTGGTGAGAAAATATTTGCTGGTATTTCGGAAACTCATTATTTCTTCCAAACTTGGCAACCCCTTTCAAAGAAAGTGCTTTTCCACAGTCTCTGCTTAGGGCTACTTGAAAAGGAAACAAATCATAGAGAAAAAACTGAGAACTGCTTTATTTTGTCAAGTTTCAAAGAGCTACTACAAAACATGTTGGATTTAGAGTTCCAAATTCATCTATCTATATAGGAGAGAACAGAGTGAAACCAAAATAAAAACTGCTACTGTAAACGAAGGCTTCCACCTAGATGAACAAAATTGGTTGAGCCAAGTGGAATTTGTGTAATTGTCATTACCACCACGTATCATCAAGATTGGGTGAAAAAATGTTTCCTGGTATTTCGGAAACTCGTCATTTTTGAAGCTTGGCAACCCCTTTTAATGAAAGTGCTTTTCCACAGTCTCTTATTAGGGCTACTTGAAGAAAAACAAACCATAGAGACAAAACTGAGATCTACTTTTTTTGTCAAGTTTCAAAAAGCTACTGCAAACCATGTTGGATTTAGAGTTCCAAATTGATCTATCTATATAGGAGAGAACAGAGGGAAACCTAAATATAAAAACGATTACTGTAGACGAAAGCTTCAACTTAGAAGAACAAAATTTGGTGAGCCATGTGGGATTTGTGTACTGATCATTACCACCAAGTATCATCAAGACTCGGTGAAAAAATATTTGCTGGTATTTCGGGAACTTGTTATTTTTGGAACTTGGCAACCCTTTCAATGAAAGTGCTTTTACACAGTCTCTGCTTAGGGCTACTTGAAGAGGAAACAAATATTAGAGACAAAACTTAGAATTCCTTTATTTTCTCAAGTTACAAAGAGCTACTACAAACCATGTTGGATTTAGAGTACGAAATTCATCTATCTATATAGGAGAGAACAGGGGGAAACCTAAAACATAAACTGCTACTGTAAAAGAACGCTTCAACCTAGAAGATCAAATTTGGTGTGTCAAGTGGGATTTATGTACCGATCATTACTACCAAGTATCACCAAGATTGGGTGAAAAATATTTGCGGGTATTTCGGAAACTCGTTGTTTCTTAGAAGCTTGGCAACCCCCTCAATGAAAGTGCTTTTTCAAGTCTATGCCTAGGGCAACTTGAAGAGGAAACAAACAATAGAGATGAAACTGAGAACTCCTTTATTCGTCAAGTTTCGAAGAGCTACTGCAAACCATGTTGGATTTAGAGTTCCAAATTCATCTATCTATATAGGAGAGAACAGAGGAAACCTAAATATAAAAACGACTACAGTAGACGAACGCTTCAACCTAGAAGAACAAATTTCGTGAGCCTAGTGGGATTTGTGTACTCATCATTAGCACCCCGTATCATCAAGATTCTGTGAAAAAATATTTGCTGGTATTTCGGAAACTCGTTATTTGTTGGAAGCTTGGCAACCCCTTTCAATGAAAGTGCTTTTCCACAGTCTCTGCTTAGGGCTACTTGAAGAGGAAACAAACCATAGAGACAAAGCTGAGAACTCCTTTATTTTGTCAAGTTTCAAAGAGCGACTACAAACCAAGTTGGTTTTAGAGTTCAAAATTCATCTATCTATAAAGGAGAGAACAGAGTGAAACCTAAATATAAAAACTGCTACTGTAGACGAACGCTTCAACATAGAAGAACAAAATTTGGTGAGCCAGTGGGATCTGTGTACTTATCATTACAACCAAGTGTTCTCAAGATTGGGAGAAAAATATTTGATGGTATTTCGGAATATTGTTATTTCTTAGAAGCTTGGAAACCCCTCTCAATTAAAGTGGTTTTCCACAGTCTATCCTAGGGCTACTTGAAGAGGAAACAAACCATAGAGACAAAACTGAGAACTCCTTTATTCTGTCAAGTTTCAAGGAGCTACTACAAACCATGTTTTATTTAGTGTTCCAAATTATTCTATCTGTATAGGAGAGAACAGAGGGAAACCTAAATATAAAAATGCTACTGTAGACGAACGATTCAACCTAGAAGAACAAAATTTGGTGAGCCAAGTGGGATTTTTATACCGATCATTACCACTAAGTATCATCAAGATTGGGTGAAAAAATATTTGCTGGTATTTCGGAAACTCGTTATTTCTTAGAAGCTTTGCAACCCTTCTCAATGAAAGTGCTCTTCCACACTCTGTGCCTAGGGCTAGTTGAAGATGAAACTAGCATAGAGATAAAACTGATAAATTCTTTATTTTGTCAAGTTTCAAAGAGCTACTACAAACCATGTTGGACTTACAGTTCCAAATTCATCTATCTATATAGGAGAGAATAGAGTGAAACCTAAATATAAAAACTGCTACTGTAGACGAATGCTAAAACATAGAAAAACAAAATTTGGTGAGCCTAGTGGGATTTGTGTACTGATCATTACAACCAAGTATTCTCAAGATTGGGTGAAAAATATTTGCTGGTATTTCGGAAAATTTTTATTTCTTAGAAGCTTGGAAACCCCTATCAATTAAAGTGCTTTTCCACAGTCTCTCCTAGGGCTACTTGAAGAGAAACAAACCATAGAGACGAAACTGAGAACTCGTATATTTTGTCAAGTTTCAAAAAGCTTCTACAAACCATGTTGGATTTACAGTTCCAA
This sequence comes from Callospermophilus lateralis, assembly GCF_048772815.1. Lineage (NCBI taxonomy): Eukaryota > Metazoa > Chordata > Mammalia > Rodentia > Sciuridae > Callospermophilus > Callospermophilus lateralis. The sequence continues at coordinate 16,429 of NW_027513115.1, read as the reverse complement.
ATTCATCTATCTATATAGGAGAGAACAGAGGGAAACCTAAGTATAAAAACTGCTACTGCAGACGAATGCTTCAACATAGAAGAACAAAATTTGGTGAGCCTAGTGGGACTTTGTACTTGTCTTTTCCACCACGTATCATCAAGATTGGGTGAAAAAATTTTTGCTGGTATTTCGGAAACTCGTTATTTCTTGGAAGCTTGGCAACAATTTTCAATGAAAGTTCTTCTCCACAGTCTGTGCCTAGGGCTACTAGAAGAGGAAACAAACCATAAAGACAAGACTGAGAACTCCTTTATTTTTCAAGTTTCAAAGAGCTACTCCAAACCATGTTGGATTTATTGTTCCAAATTCATCTATCTATATAGGAGAGAACAGAGGGAAACCTAAATATAAAAACTGCTACTGTAGACGAACGCTTCAACATAGAAGAACAAAATTTGGTGAGCCTAGTGGGATTTGTGTACTGATAATTACCACCAAGTATCATCAAGATTGGGTGAAAAATATTTGCTGGTATTTCGGAAACTTGATATTTCTTTGAAGCTTGGCAACCCCTCTCAATGAAAGTGCTTTTCCACAGTCTGTGCCTAGGGCTACTTGAAGAGGAAACAAACCATAGATACAAAACTGAGAACTCCTTTATTTTGTAAAGTTTCAAAGAGCTACTACAAACCATGTTGTATTTAGTGTTCCAAATTAATCTATCTATATAGGAGAGAACAGAGTGAAACCTAAAAATAAAAACTGCTACTGTAAACGATCTCTTCAACCTAGAAGAACAAAATTTGGTGAGCCAAGTGGTATTTGTGTACTTGTCATTACCAAAACGTATCATCCAGATTGGGTGAAAAAATATTTGCTGGTATTTCAGAAACTCTTAATTTATTGGAAGGTTGGCAACCCCTTTCAATGAAAGTGCTTTTCCACAGTCTCTGCTTAGGGCTACTTGAAGACGAAACAAACCATAGAGACAAAACTGAGAACTAGTTTTTTTGTCAAGTTTCAAAGAGCTACTACAAACCATGTTGAATTTAGAGTTCCAAATTCATCTATCTATATAAGAGAGAACAGAGGGAAACCTAAATATAAAAACTTTTACTAGAGACGAACGCTTCAACATAGAGAAACAAAATTTGGTGAGCCAAGTGGGATTTGTGTACTTGTCATTACTCCTACGTATCATCAAGATTGGGTGAAAAAATCTTTGCTGGTATTTCAGAAACTAGTAATTTCCTGGAAGCTTGGCAACCTCTTTCAATGAAAGTGCTTTTCCACAGTCTGTGCCTAGGGCTACATGAAGAGGAAACAAACCATAGAGACAAAACTGAGAAGTACTTTATTTTGTCAAGTTCTAAAGAGCTACTACAAACCATGTTGGAATTAGAGTTCCAAATTCATCTATCTGTATAGGAGAGAACCAAGTGAAACGTACATATAAATACTGCTACTGTAGACGAACGCTTCAACCTAGAAGAACACACTTTGGTGAGCGAAGTGTTATTTGTGTACTGATCATTACCACCACGTATCATCAAGATTGGTTGAAAAAATGTTTGCTGGTATTTCGGAAACTCGCTAAATCTTAGAAGCTTGGCAACCCCTCTCAATGAAAGTGCTTCTCCAAATTCTCTGCTTAGGGATACTTGAAAAGGAAACAAACCATAGAGACAAAACTGAGAACTATTTTTTTTGTCAAGTTTCAAAGAGGTACTACAAACATGATGGATTTAGAGTTCCAAATTCATCTATCAATACAGGAGAGAACAGAGTTAAACCTAAATATAAAAACTGCTACTGTAGACGAACGCTTCAACCTAGAAGAACAAAGTTTGGTTACCCAAGTGGGATTTCTGTACTGATCATTACCACAAAGTATCATCCAGATTGGGTGAAAAAATATTTGCTGGTATTTCGGAAACTCGTTATTTCTTAGAAGCTTGGCAACCCCTCTCAATGAAAGTGCTTTTCCACAGTCTGTGCCTAGGGCTACTTGAAGAGGAAACAAACCATAGAGACAAAACTGAGAACTCCTTTATTTTGTCTACTTTCAGGAGCTACTACAATCCATGTAGGATTTAGGGTTCCAAATTCATCTATCTATATAAAAGAGAACAGAGTGAAACCTAAAAAAAAAACTGCTACTTAAACGAACTCTTCAACCTAGAAGAACAAAATTTGGTGAGGCAAGTGGGATTTTTCTACTGATCATTAAAACCAAGTATCATCCAGATTGGGTGAAAAAATATTTGCTGGTATTTCGGAAACTCGTTATTTCTTAGAAGCTTGGCAACCCCTCTCAATGAAAGAGCTTTCCTACTGTCTGTGCCTAGGGCTAATTGAAGAGGAAACAAATCATAGAGACAAAACTGAGAACCTCTTTATTTTGTCAAATTTCAAAGAGCTACTAAAAATCATGTTGGATTAGAGTTCCAAATTCATTCATCTATATAGGAGAGAACAGATGGAAACCTAAAAAAAAAAAAAAAAAACCGCTACTGTAAACGAATACTTCAACCAAGAAGAACAAAATTTGGTGAGCCAAGGGGGATTTGTGTACTTGTCATTACCACCACGTATCATCCAGATTGGGTGAAAAAATATTTGCTGATATTTCGGAAACTCGTTATTTCTTAGAAGCTTGGCAACCCCTCTCAATGAAAGTGCTTTTCCACAGTCTGTGCCTAGGGCTAATTGAAGAGAAAACAAAAATTGAGAAAAAACTGAGAACTCCTTTATTTTGTCAAGTTTCAAAGAGCTACTAAAAACCATGTTGGATTTAGAGTTCCAAATTCATCTATCTATATAGGAGAGAACAGAGGGAAACCTAAAAATAAAAATTTGGTGTGTCAAGTGGGATTTGTGTACCGATCATTACCACCACGTATCATCAAGATTGGGTGAAAAAATATTTGCTTGTGTTTCGGAAACTCGTTATTTCTTGGAAGCTTGGCAACTCCTCTCAATGAAAGTTCTTTTCCACAGTCTGTGCCTAGGGCTACTTGAAGAGGAAGCAAACCATAGCGAAAAAAGTGAGAACTCCTTTATTTTGTCAAGTGTCAAAGAGCTACTACAAACCATGTTGGATTTAGAGTTCCAAATTCATCTATCTATATAGGAGAGAACAGAGGGAAACCTAAATATAAAAACTGCTACTGTAGACGAACGCTTAAACCTAGAAGAACAAATTTTGGTGAGAAAAGTCAGATTTGTGTTCTTGTCATTACCACCACGTATCATCCTGATTGGGTAAAAAATATTTGCTGTTATTTCGGAAACACTTAATTTCTTGGAAGCTTGGCAACCCCTTTCAATGAAAGTGCTTTTCCACAGTCTCTGCTAAGGGCTACTTTAAGAGGAAACAAACCATAGAGACAAAACTGAGAACTACTTTTTTGTCAAGTTTCAAAGAGCTACTACAAACCATGTTGGATTTAGATTTCCAAATTCATTTATCTATATAGGAGAGAAGAGAGGGAAACATAAATATAAAAACTGCTACTCTAGACGAATGCTTCAAACCAGAAGAGCAAAATTTGGTGAGCCAAGTGGGATTTGTGTACTGATCATTAACACCAATTATCATCATGATTGGGTGAAAAAATATTTGCTAGTATTTCGGAAACTCGTTATTTCTTAGAAGCTTGGCAACCCCTCTCAATGAAAGTGCTTTTCCACAGTCTGTGCCTAGGTTTACTTGAAGAGGAAACAAACCATAGAGACAAAACTGAGAACTCCTTTATTTTATCAAGTTTCAAAGAGCTACTAGAAACCATGTTGAATTTAGAGTTCCAAATTCATCTATCTATATAAGAGAGAACAGAGGGAAACCTAAATATAAAAATTTCTACCGTAGACGAACGCTTCAACATAGAGGAACAAAATTTGGTGAGCCAAGTGGGATTTGTGTACTTGTCATTACTACTACGTATCATCAAGATTGGGTGAAAAAATCTTTGATGGTATTTCAGAAACTCGTAATTTCCTGGAAGCTTGGCAACCCCTTTCAATGAAAGTGCTTTTCCACAGTCTCTGCTTAGGGCTACTTGAAGAGGAAACAAACCATAGAGACAAAACTGACAACTACTCTTTTTTGTCAAGCTTCAAAGAGTGACTACAAACCATGTTGGATTTAGAGTTCCAAATTCGTCTATCTATATAGGAGAGAACAGAGGGAAACCTAAATATAAAAACGACTACTGTAGATGAACGCTTCAACCTAGATAACGAAATTTGGTGAGCCAAGTGGGATTTGTGTACTGATCATTACCACCAAGTATCATCAAGATTGGGTGAAAAAATATTTGCTGGTATTTCGGAAACTCGTTGTTTCCTAGAAGCTTGGCAACCCCTTTCAATGAAAGTGCTTTTCCACAGTCTCTGCCACGGGCTACTTGAATAGGAAACAAACCATAGAGACAAAACTGAGAACTCTTTTATTTTGTGAAGTTTCAAAGAGCTACTACAAACCATGTTGGATTAAGAGTTCCAAATTTATCTATCTATATAGGAGAGAACAGAGGGAAACCTAAATATAAAAACGACTACTGTAGACGAACGCTTCAACCTAGAAGAACAAAATTTGGTGAGCCAAGTGGGATCTGTGTACTGATCATTACCACCAAGTATCATCAAGATTGGGTGAAAAAATATTTGCTGGTATTTCGGAAACTCGTTATTTCTTAGAAGCTTGGCAACCCCTGTCAATGAAAGTGCTCTTCCAAAGTCTGTGTCTAGGGCTACTTGAAGAGGAAACAAAACATAGAGACAAAACTGAGAACTCCTTTATTTTGTCAAGTTTCAAAGAGCTACTACAAACCATGATGGATTTAGATTTCCAAATTCATCTATCTATATAGGAGAGAACAGAGTGAAACCAAAAATAAAAACTGCAACTGTAAACGAACGATTCCACCTAGAAGAACAAAATTTGGTGAGCCAAGTGGGATTTGTGTACTTGTCATTACCACCACGTATCATCAAGATTGGGTGAAAAAATATTTGCTGGTATTTCAAAAACTCGTTATTTCTTGGAAGCTTTTCAACCCCTTTCAATGAAAGTGCTTTTCCACAGTCTCTGCTTAGGGCTACATGAAGAGGAACCAAACCATAGAGACAAAACTGAGAACTTCTTTATTTTGTCAAGTTTCAAAGAGCTACTACAAACCATGTTGTATTTAGAGTTCCAAATTCATCTATCTATATAGTAGAGAACAGAGGGACATCTAAAAATATAAACTGCTACTGTGAAAGAACGCTTCAACCTAGAAGAACAAAATTTGGTGAGTCAAGTGGGATTTTTGTACCGATCATTACCACCACGTATCATCAAGATTGGGTGAAAAAATATTAGCTGGTATTTCGGAAACTCGTAATTTCTTGGAAGCTTGGCAACCCCTTTAAATGAAAGTGCATTTCCACAGTTTCTGCTTAGGGCTACTTGAAGAGGAAACAAATAATAGAGACAAAATTTAGAATTCCTTTATTCTGTCAAGTTTCAAAGAGCTACTACAAACCATGTTGGATTTAGAGTTCCAAATTCATCTATCTAAATAGGAGAGAACAGAGGGAAACCTAAAAATATAAACTGCTACTGTAAACGAATGTTTCAACCTAGAAGAACAAAATTTGGTGGGCCAAGTGGGATTTGTGTCCTTGTCATTACGACCACGTATCATCCAGATTGGGTGAAAAAATATTTGTTGGTATTTCGGAAACTCATTATTTCTTAGAAGCTTGGCAACCAATCTCAATGAATGTGCTTTTCCAAAGTCTGTGCCTAGGGCTACTTGAAGAGGAAACAAACCATAGAGACAAAACTGAGAACTTCTTTATTTTGTCAAGTTTCAAAGAGCTACTACAAACCATGTTGGATTTAGAGTTCCAATTTCATCAATCTATATAGTAGAGAACAGAGTGAAACCAAAAATAAAAACTGCTAGTGTAAACATACGCTTCCACCTAGAAGAACAAAATTTGGTGAGCCAAGTGGGATTTCTGTACTTGTCATTAAGACCACGTATCATCAAGATTGGGTGAAAAAATATTTGCTGGTATTTCAGAAACTAGTAATTTATTGGAAGCTTGGCAACCCCTTATAATGAAATTGCTTTTCCACAGTCTCTGCTTAGGGCTACTTGAAGAAAAAACAAACCGTAGAGACAAAACTGAGATCTACTTTTTTTTTGTCAAGTTTCAAAAAGCTACTGCAATCCATGTTGGATTTAGAGTTCCAAATTGATCTATCTATATAGGAGAGAACAGAGGGAAACCTAAATATAAAAACGAATACTGTAGACGAACGCTTCAACCTAGAAGAACAAAATTTGGTGAGCCAAGTGGGATTTGTGTACTGATCATTACCACCAAGTATCATCAAGATTGGGTGAAAAAATATTTGCTGGTATTTCGGAAACTCGTTATTTCTTAGAAGCTTGGCAACCCCTCTCAATGAAAGTGCTTTTCCACAGTCTGTGCCTAGGGCTACTTGAAGAGGAAACAACCATAGAGACAAAACTGAGAACTCCTTTATTTTGTCAAGTTTCAAAGGGCTACTACAAACCATGTTGGAGATAGAGTTCCAAATTCATCTATCTATATAGGAGAGAACAGAGGGAAACCTAAAAATATAAACTGCTACTGTAAAAGAATGCTTCAACCTAGAAGAACAAAATATGGTGGCAAAAGTGGGATTTGTGTCCTTGTCATTACGACCACGTATCATCAAGATTGGGTGAAAAAATATTTGCTGGTATTTCGGAAACTCGTTATTTCTTGGAAGCTTGGCAACCCCTTTCAATGAAAGTGCATTTCCACAGTCTCTTTTAGGGCTACTTGAAGAGGAAACAAACCATAGAGACAAAACTGAGAACTCCTTTATTTTGACAAGTTTCAAAGAGCTACTACAAAACTTGTTGGATTTAGAGTTCCAAATTCATCTATCTACATAGGAGAGAACAAAGTGAAACCTAAACATAAAAACTGCTGCTGTAGACGAACACTTCAACCTAGAAGAACAAAATTTGGTGAGTCAAGTGGGATTTGTGTTCCGATCATTACCACCAAGTATCATCAAGATTGGGTGAAAAAAATATTTGCGGGTATTTCGGGAACTCTTTATTTTTGGAAGCTTGGCAACCCCTTTCAATAAAGTACTTTTCCACAGTCTCTGCTTAGGGCTACTTGAGGAGGAAACAAACCATAGAGACAAAACTGAGAAATAATTTTTTTTGTCAAATTTCAAAGAGCGACTATAAACCATGTTGGATTTAGAGTTCCAAATTCATATATCTATATAGGAGAGAACAGAGGGAAACCTAAAAATAAAAACTGCTACTGTAAACGAACGCTTAAACCTAGAAGAACAAAATTTGGTGATCCAAGTGGGATTTTTGTACCGATCATTACCACCACGTATCATCAAGATTGGGTGAAAAAATATTTGCTGGTATTTCGGAAACTCGTTATTTCTTGGAAGCTTGGCAACCCCTTTCAATGAAAGTGCTTTTCCACAGTCTCTGCTTAGGGCTACTTGAAGAGGAATCAAATTATAGAGACAAACCTGAGAACTCCTTTATTATGTCAAGTTTCAAAGAGCTACTACAAACCTTGTTGGATTTAGAGTTCCAAATTCATCTATCTATATAGGAGAGAACAGAGTGAAACCTAAATGTAAAAACTGCTACTGTAGACGAACGCTTCAACCTAGAAGAACAAAATTTGGTGAGCCAATTGGGAATTGTGTACTGGTCATTACCAACACGTATCATCAAGATTGGGTGAAAAAATATTTGCTGGTATTTCGGAAACTCGTTATTTCTTAGAAGCTTGGCAACCCCTCTCAATGAATGTGCTTTTTCAAAGTCTGTGCCTAGGGCTACTTGAAGAGGAAACAAACCATAGAGACAAAACTGAGAACTCCTTTATTTTGTCAAGTTTCAAAGAGCTACTACAAATCATGTTGGATTTAGAGTTCCAATTTTATCTATCTATATAGTAGAGAACAGAGTGAAACCAAAAATAAAAACTGAAAGTGTAAACGAACGCTTCCACCTAGAAGAACAAAATTTGTTGAGCCAAGTGGGATTTGTGTACTTGTCATTACCACCACGTATCATCAAGATTGGGTGAGAAAATATTTGCTGGTATTTCGGAAACTCGTAATTTATTCGAAGATTGGCAACCCCTTTTAATTAAAGTGCTTTTCCACAGTCTCTGCTTAGGGCTACTTGAAGAAAAAACAAATCATAGAGAAAAAACTGAGATCTACTTTTTTGTCAAGTTTCAAAGAGCTACTGCAAACCATGTTGGATTTAGAGTTCCAAATTCATCTATCTATATAGGAGAGAACAGAGGGAGACCTAAATATAAAAACGATTACTGTAGACGAACGCTTCAACCTAGAAGAACAAAATTTGTTGTGCCAACTGGGATTTGTATACTGATCATTACCACCAAGTATCATCAAGATTGGGTGAAAAAATATTTGCTGCTATTTCGGAAACTCGTTATTTCTTAGAAGCTTGGCAACCACTCTCAATGAAAGTGCTTTTCCACAGTCTGTGCCTAGGGCTACTTGAAGAGGAAACAACCATAGAGACAAAACTGAGAACTCCTTTATTTTGTCAACTTTCAAAGGGCTACTACAAACCATGTTGGATTTAGAGTTCCAAATTCATCTATCTATATAGGAGAGAACAGAGGGAAACCTAAAAATAAAAACTGCTACTGTAAACGAACGCTTCAACCTAGAAGAACAAAATTTGGTGAGACAAGTGGGATTTTTGAACCGATCATTGCCACCACGTATCATCAAGATTGGGTGAAAAAATATTAGCTGGTATTTCGGAAACTCGTATTTCTTGGAAGCTTGGCAACCCCTTTAAATGAAAGTGCATTTCCACAGTTTCTGCTTAGGGCTACTTGAAGAGGAAACAAATAATAGAGACAAAATTTAGAATTCCTTTATTTTGTAAAGTTTCAAAGAGGTACTACAAACCATGTTGGATTTAGAGTTCCAAATTCATCTATCTATATAGGAGAGAACAGAGGGAAACCTAAAAATATAAACTGCTACTGGAAAAGAACGCTTAAACCTAGAAGAACAAAATTTGGTGAGTCAAGTGGGACTTGCGTACCTATCATTACCACCAAGTATCATCAAGATTGGGTGAAAAAATATTTGCGGGTATTTCGGGAACTCGTTATTTTTTGGAAGCTTGGCAACCCCTCTCAATGAAAGTGCTTTTTCACAGTCTGTGCCTAGGGCTACTTGAAGAGGAAACAACCATAGAGACAAAACTGAGAAGTCCATTATTTTGTCAAGTTTCAAAGAGCTACTACAAACCATGTGGATTTAGAGTTCCAAATTCATCTATCTATATTGGAGAGAACAGAGGGAAACCTAAAAATAAAAACTGCTACTGTAAAGGAACGCTTCAACCTAGAAGAACAAAATTTGGTGAGCCAAGTGGGATTTTTGTACCGATCCTTACCACCACGTATCATCAAGATTGGGTGAAAAAATATTGCTGGTATTTCGGAAACTCTTTATTTCTTAGAATCTTGGCAACCTCTCTCAATGAAAGTGCTTTTCCACAGTCTGTGCCTAGGGCTACTTGAAGAGGAAAGAAACCATAGCGACAAAACTGAGAACTCCTTTATTTTGTCAAGTTTCAAAGAGCTACTACAAACCATGTTGGATTTAGGGTTCCAAATTCATCTATCTATATAGGAGAGAACAGAGGGAAACCTGAAAATATAAACTGCTTCTGTAAATGAACGCTTCAACCTAGAAGACCAAAATTTGGTGTGTCAAGTGGGATTTGTGTACCAATCATTACCACCAAGTATCATCAAGATTGGGTGAAAAAATATTTGCTGGTATTTCGGAAACTCGTTATTTCTTGGAAGCTTGGCAACCCCTGTCAATGAAAGTGCTTTTCCACAATCTCTGCTTAGGGCTACTTGAAGAGGAAACAAGTTATAGAGACAAAACTGAGAACTCCTTTTTTTTGTCAAGTGTCAAAGAGCTACTACAAACCATGTTGGATTTAGAGTTCCAAATTCATCTATCTATATAGTAGAGAACAGAGTGAAACCAAAAATAAAAACTGCAACTGTAAACGAACGCTTCCACCTAGAAGAACAAAATTTGGTGAGCCAAGTGGGAATTGTGTACTTGTCATTACCACCACGTATCATCAAGATTGGGTCAAAAAATATTTGCTGGTATTTCGGAAACTCGTAATTTATATTAAGCTTTGCAACCATTTTTACTGAAAGTGCTTTTACACAGTCTCTGCTAAGGGCTACTTGAAGAGGAAACAAATCATAGAGACAAAACGTAGAATTCCTTTAATTTATCAAGTTTCAAAGAGCGACTACAAACCATGTTTGATTTAGAGTTCCAAATTATTCTATCTATATAGGAGAGAACAGAGGAAAACCTAAATATAAAAACGATTACTGTAGACGAACGCTTCAACCTAGAATAACAAAATTTGGTGAGCCAAGTGGGATTTGTGTACTGATCATTACCACCAAGTATCATCAAGATTGGGTGAAAAAATATTTGCTGGTATCTTGGAAACTCGTAATTTCTTGGAAGCTTGTCAACCCCTTTCAATGAAAGTGCTTTTCCACAGTTTCTGCTTAGGGATACTTGAAGAGGAAACAAAAAATAGAGACAAAATTTAGAATTCCTTTAATTTGTCAATTTTCAAAGAGCTACTACAAACCATGTTGGATTTAGAGTTCCAAATTATTCTATCTATATAGGAGAGAACAGAGGAAAACCTAAATATAAAAACGATTACTGTAGACGAACGCTTCAACCTAGAAGAACAAAATTTGGTGAGCCAAGTGGGATTTGTGTACTTGTCATTACCACCAAGTATCATCAAGATTGGGTGAAAAAATATTTGCTGGTATTTCGGAAACTCGTTATTTCTTGGAAGCTTGGCAACCATTTTTAATGAAAGTGCTTTTCCACATTCTCTGCTTAGGGCTAATTGAAGAAAAAACAAACCATAGAGACAAAACTGAGAACTACTTTTTTTGTCAAGTTTCAAAGAGCTACTACAAACCATGTTGGATTTAGAGTTCCAAATTCATCTATCTACATAGAAGAGAACAGAGTGAAATCTAAACATAAAAACTGATACTGTAGATGAATGCTTCAACCTAGAAGAACAAAATTTGGTGAGCCAAGTGGGATTTGTGTACCGATCATTACCACTAAGTATCATCAAGATTGGGTTTAAAAATATTTGCTGGTGTTTCAGAAACTCGTTATTTTTTGGAAGTTTGGCAACCCCTTTCAATGAAAGTGCTATTCCACAGTCTCTGCTTAGGGCTACTTGAAGAGGAACAAACCATAGAGACAATCCTGAGAACTACTTTTTTTTTGTCAAGTTTAAAAGAGCGACTACAAACCATGTTTGATTTAGAGTTCCAAATTAATCTATCTATATAGGAGAGAACAGAGGAAAACCTAAATATAAAAACGAGTACTGTAGACGAACGCTTCAACCTAGAAGAACAAAATTTGGTGAGCCAAGTGGAATTTGTTTACTGATCAGTAAAACCAAGTATCATCAAGATTGGGTGAATAAATATTTGCTGGTTTTTCGGAAACTCGTTATTTCTTAGAAGCTTGGCAACCCCTGTCAATGAAAGTGCTTTTCCACAGTTTCTGCTTAGGTCTACTTGAAGAGGAAAAAAATTATAGAGACAAACCTGAGAACTCCTTTATTTTGTCAAGTTTCAAAGAGCTACTACAAACCATGCTGGATTTAGAGTTCTAAATTCATCTAACTACATAGAAGAGAAAAGAGTGAAACCTAAACATAAAAACTCATACTGTAGATGAACGCTTCAACCTAGAAGAACAAAATTTGGTGAGCCATGTGTGATTTGTGTACCGATCATTACCACCAAGTATCATCAAGATTGGGTGAAAAAATATTGGCTGGTGTTTTAGAAACTCTTTATTTCTTCGAAGCTTGGCAACCCCTTTCAATGAAAGTGCTTTTCCAAATTCTCTGCTTAGGGCTACTTGAAGAGGAAACAAACCATAGAGACAAAACTGAGAACTACTTTTTTTTTGTCAAGTTTCAAAGAGCGACTACAAACCATGTTGGATTTAGAGTTCCAAATTCATCTATCTATATAGGAGAGAACAGAGGGAAACCTAAATATAAAAACGACTACTGTAGACGAACGCTTCAACCTAGAAGAACAAAATTTGGTGAGCCAAGTGGGATTTGTGTACTTGTCATTACCACCACTTATCATCAAGATTGGGTGAAAAAATATTTGTTGGTATTTCGGAAACTCGTAATTTATAGGAAGCTTGGCAACCCTTTTTAATGAAAGTGCTTTTCCACAGTCTCTGCTTAGGGCTAATTGAAGAAAAAACAAACCATAGAGACAAAACTGAGAACTATATTTTTTTGTAAAGTTTCAAAGAGCGACTACAAACCATGTTGGATTTAGAGTTCCAAATGTATCTATCTATATAGGAGAGAACAGAGGAAATCTAAATATAAAAACGACTACTGTAGCCGAACGGTTCAACCTAGAAGAACAAAATTTGGTGAGCCAAGTTGGAGTTGTGTACTTGTCATTACCACCACGTATCATCAAGATTGGGTAAAAAAATATTTGTTGGTATTTCGGAAACTCGTTATTTCTTAGAATCTTGGCAACCTCTCTCAATTAAAGTGCTTTTCCACAGTCTGTGCCTAGGGCTACTTGAAGAGGAAAGAAACCATAGCGACAAAACTGAGAACTCCTTTATTTTGTCAAGTTTCAAAGAGCTGCTACAAACCATGTTAGATTTAGTGTTCCAAATTCATCTATCTATATAATAGAGAACAGAGTGAAACCAAAAATAAATACTGCAACTGTAAACGAACGCTTCCACCTAGAAGAACAAAATTTGGTGAGCCAAGTGGGATTTGTGTACTGATCATTACCACCAAGTATCATCAAGATTGGGTGAAAAAATATTTGCTGGTATCTCGGAAACTCGTAATTTCTTGGAAGCTTGGCAACCCCTTTCAATGAAAGTGCTTTTCCACAGTTTCTGCTTAGGGCTACTTGAAGAGGAAACAAATAATAGAGACAAAACTTAGAATTCCTTTACTTTGTAAGGTTCAAAGAGCTACTACAAACCATGTTGGATTTAGAGTTCCAAATTCATCTATCTATATAGGAGAGAACAGAGGGAAACCTGAGAATATAAACTGCTACTGTAAACGAACGCTTCAAACTAAAAGAACAAAATTTGGTGAGTCAAGTGGGATTTGTGTACCGATCATTACCACCAAGTATCATCAAAATTGGGTGAAAAAATACATGCTGGTATTTCTGAAACTCGTAATTTCTTGGAAGCTTGCAACCCCTTTCAATGAAAGTGCTTTTCCACAGTCTCTCCTTAGGGCTACTTGAAGAGGAAACAAATTATAGAGACAAAACTGAGAACTCCTTTATTTTGTCAAGTTTCAAAGAGCTACTACAAACCATGTTGGATTTAGAGTTCCAAATTCATCTATCTACATAGGAGAGAACAGAGTGAAACCTAAACATAAAAACTGCTACTGTAGATGAACGCTTCAACCTAGAAGAACATAATCTGGTGAGCCAAGTGGTATTTGTGTTCTGATCATTACCACCAAGTTTCATCAAGATTGGGTGAAAAAATATTTGCTGGTATTTCGGAAACTCGTTATTTCTTAGAAGCTTGGCAACCACTCTCAATGAAAGTGCTTTTCCACAGTCTGTGCCTAGGGCTACCTGAATAGGAAACAAACCATTGAGACAAAAGTGAGAACTCCTTTATTTTGTCAACTTTCAAAATGCTACTACAAACCATGTTGGATTAAGAGTTCCAAATTCATCAATCTATATAGGAGAGAACAGAGGGAAAACTAAAAATAAAAACTGCTGCTGTAAACGAACGCTTCAACCTAGAGGAACAAAATTTGGTGAGCCAAGTAGGATTTGTGTAATGATCATTACCACCAAGTATCATCAAGATTGGCTGAAAAAATGTTTGCTGGTATTTCGGAAACTCGTTATTTCTTGGAAGCTTGGCAACCCCTCTCAATGAAAGTGCTTTTCCACAGTCTGTGCCAAGGGCTAATTGAAGAGGAAACAAACCATACGGACAAAACTGAGAACTACTTTTTTTGTCAAGTTTCAAAGAGCTACTACAAACCATGTTGGATTTAGAGTTCCAAATTCATCTATCTACATAGAAGAGAACAGAGTGAAACCTAAACATAAAAACTGATACTGTAGATGAATGCTTTAACCTAGAAGAACAAAATTTGGTGAGCCAAGTGGGATTTGTGTACCGATCATTACCACCAAGTATCATCAAGATTGGGTTAAAAATATTTGCTGGTGTTTCAGAAACTCGTTATTTTTTGGAAGTTTGGCAACCCCTTTCAATGAAAGTGGTATTCCACAGTCTCTGCTTAGGGCTACTTGAAGAGAAACAAACCATAGAGACAATACTGAGAACTACATTTTTTTTTGTCAAGTTTCAAAGAGCGACTGCAAACCATGTTTGATTTAGAGTTCCAAATTAATCTATCTATATAGGAGAGAACAGAGGAAAACCTAAATATAAAAACGAGTACTGTAGATGAACGCTTCAACCTAGAAGAACAAAATTTGGTGAGCCAAGTGGAATTTGTTTACTGATCATTACCACCAAGTATCATCAATATTGGTGAAAAAATATTTGCTGGATTTTGGGAAACTCGTTATTTCTTAGAAGCTTGGCAACCCCTCTCAATGAAAGTGCGTTTCCACAGTCTGTGCCTTGGGCTACTTGAAGGGGAAACAAAACATAGAGACAAAACTGAGAACTCCTTTATTTTGTGAAGTTTCAAAGAGCTACTAAAAACCATGTTGGATTTAGAGTTCCAAATTCATCTATCTATTTAGGAGAGAACAGAGGGAAACCTGAAAATATAAACTTCCTCTGTAAACGAACGCTTCAACGTAGAAGACCAAAATTTGGTGTGTCAAGTAGGATTTGTGTACCGATCATTACCACCAAGTATCATCAAGATTGGGTGAAAAAATATTTGCTGGTATTTCGGAAACTCGTTATTTCTTGGAAGCTTGGCAACCCCTGTCAATGAAAGTGCTTTTCCACAGTATCTGCTTAGGGCTACTTGAAGAGGAAACAAATTATAGAGACAAAACTGAGAACTACTTTATTTTGTCAAGTTTCAAAGAGCTACTACAAACCATGCTGGATTTAGAGTTCCAAATTCATCTAACTACATAGAAGAGAAAAGAGTGAAACCTAAACATAAAAACTCATACTGTAGATGAACGCTTCAACCTAGAAGAACAAAATTTGGTGAGCCATGTGGGATTTGTGTACCGATCATTACCACCAAGTATCATCAAGATTGGGTGAAAAAATATTTGCTGGTGTTTCAGAAACTCGTTATTTCTTGGAAGCTTGGCAACCCCTTTCAATGAAAGTGCTTTCAAACAGTCTCTGCTTAGGGCTACTTGAAGAGGAAACAAACCATAGTGACAAAACTGAGAACTACTTTTTTTTTGTCAAGATTCAAAGAGCGACTACAAACCATGTTGGATTTAGAGTTCCAAATTAATCTATCTATATAGGAGAGAACAGAGGAAAACCTAAATATAAAAACGACTATTGTAGCCGAATGCTTCAACCTAGAAGAACAAAATTTGGTGAGCCAAGTTGGAGTTGTGTACTTGTCATTACCACCACGTATCATCAAGATTGGGTAAAAAAATATTTGCTGGTATTTCGGAAACTCGTTATTTCTTAGAAGCTTTGCAACCTCTCTCAATGAAAGTGCTTTTCCACAGTCTGTGCCTAGGGCTACTTGAGGAGGAAAGAAACCATAGAGACAAAACTGAGAACTCCTTTATTTTGTCAAGTTTCAAAGAGCTACTACAAACCATGTAGGATTTAGGGTTCCAAATTCATCTAACTACATAGAAGAGAAAAGAGTGAAACCTAAACATAAAAACTGATACTGTAGATGAACGCTTCAACCTAGAAGAACAAAATTTGGTGAGCCATGTGGGATTTGTGTACCGATCATTACCACCACGTGTCATCAAGATTGGGTGAAAAAATATTTGCTGGTATTTTGGAAACTCGTAATTTATAGGAAGCTTGGCAACCCTTTTTAATTAAAGTGCTTTTCCACAGTCTCTGCTTAGGGCTAATTGAAGAAAAAACAAACCATAGAGACAAAACTGAGAACTACATTTTGTCAAGTTTCAAAGAGCTACTACAAACCATGTTGGATTTAGAGTTCCAAATTCATCTATCTACATAGAAGAGATCAGGGTGAAACCTAAACATAAAAACTGATACTGTAGATGAATGCTTCAACCTAGAATAACAAAATTTGGT